>NC_084557.2:9305000-9442500 GCF_033978685.3 Nerophis lumbriciformis | reverse complement strand
CACAACTCCTCCAACACGAACATTATTGTTTTTGCACTTTTTGGCTTCTTATTGAGCTGCTGCATTTTTTTGGTTGGGTTGTTTATTTCTATTGAGTAACTTCTACATTTCTAAAAGGGGAGGAATGTAATAGAGTGATCTATGTTTGTCTGTTGCCATCTCCTGGTTAATGTTGGCTATAGCGTACTGTGGTTACTTTTTGGTTGGCCAACGATTTACGTGGTGTTGCGCACGTGACGTCAAGTGTGTTGAGTCTGTTCTGAAGTCTACAGTAAAGAGACGTACTTCGTCACCTCGCCTGGTTATTGCCTCCAACCCAATATATTACATAAAGGTAAGACCATAATAACGTTTTTTTTTAATTAAATGTGCTTTTTTGTGTGCTACAGTTTGTATGTGTAAAGTTAAAGTTAAGTTAAAGTACCAATGATTGTCACACGCACACTAGGTGTGGTGAAATTTGTCATCTGCATTTGACCCACCCCCTTGCTCACCCCCTGGGATGTGAGGGGAGCAGTGGGCAGCAGCGGCGCCGCGCCTGGGAATCATTTTTGGTGATTTAACCCCCAATTCCAAGCCTTGATGCTGAGTGCCAAGCAGGGAAGAATGCTGGTATGAGCTTTTAAACATAACCCGTTAACTGCTGCCAATCAAATGGTGAATAAGATACTCTTTAGGGTTCATATGTTTGTAAATCTGACTGTGATGAAGTCAGTGCCTCACCAGTCATGGCACTGCTCGATACCAATATAGATACTTGATTAGTGCTCGCCCGCTCACCTGCTTCCCGAGCACTAATCAGAGACAGGTGAACACAATGAGCAACCATGGAAACCAAAACAAACTCAGAGGTGCACAAACAGGAACTAAAGGATTCCAAAACTAACAGAAAATACAAAATATAATCCAGGACCACGGATCATGACAGGTACCGGAACTAAAATTAATTTCGATACTTTTCTAAATTTAAATGGGACCACAAAAAATGGCATTATTGACTTTATTTTAACAAAAAATCTTAAAGAGTACATGAAACATATGTTTATTATTGCAATTTAGTCCTTTAAAGCAGTGGTCCCCAACCTTTTTGTAACCGGTCAACGCTTGAAAATTTGTCCCACGGACCGGGGTGTATGGCATTTGTTTTTTTGTTTTTGTTTTTTTTGTCATAAAAAAATAAAATCACGTGCGCTTACGGACTGTATCCCTGCAGACTGTATTGATCTATATTGATATATAATGTAGGAACCACAATATTAATAACAGAAAGAAACAACCCTTTTGTGTGAATGAGTGTAAATGGGGGAGGGAGGTTTTTTGGGTTGGTGCACTAATTGTAAGTGTATATTGTGTTTTTTATGTTGATTTAATAAAATAAAATGTTTATTTATTTATTTTATTTTTTTCTTGTGCGGTCCGTTACCAATCGATCCACGGACCGGTACCGATGGTTGGGGACCACTGCTTTAAATGAAATAGTGAACATACTAGACAACTTGTCTTTTAGTAGTAAGTAAACAAACAAAGGCTCCTAATTAGTCTGCTGACGTATGCAGTAACATATTGTGTCATTTATACACCTATTATTTTGTCAACTTTATAAAGGACAAGCTGTAAAAATTGAGTATTAATCTACTTGTTCATTTACTGTTAAAGGGGAACATGATCACAATTTCAGAATTGTTAAAACCATTAAAAATCAGTTCCCAGTGGCTTATTGTATTTTTCGAAGTTTTTTTCAAAATTTTACCCATCACGCAATATCCCTAAAAAAAGCTTCAAAGTGCCTGATTTTAACTATCGTTATATACACCCGTCCATTTTCCTGTGACGTCACATAGTGATGCCAACACAAACAAACATGGCGGATAGAACAGCAAACTATAGCGACATTACCTCGGATTCAGACTCGGATTTCAGCGGCTTAAGCGATTCAACAGATTATGCATGTATTGAAACGGATGGTTGTAGTGTGGAGGCAGGTAGCGAAAACGAAATTGAAGAAGAAACTGAAGCTATTGAGCCATATCGGTTTGAACCGTATGCAAGCGAAACCGACGAAAACGACACGACAGCCAGCGACACGGGAGAAAGCGAGGACGAATTCGGCGATCGCCTTCTAACCAACGATTGGTATGTGTTTGTTTGGCATTAAAGGAAACCAACAACTATGAACTAGGTTTACAGCATATGAAATACATTTGGCAACAACATGCACTTTGAGAGTGCAGACAGCCCAATTTTCATCAATTAATATATTCTGTAGACATACCCTCATGTCAGCAGGCCAGGGAAGCTAGGGTCGATATTCTTCTCTTGATCATCTTCAGGACGGTGTGAGCCAAGACATCCAGGGGGTTTAGCTCGCTCGTCTGCGGGAACAAACTGCCGCCATTGCTTGCCGTGCTACCGAGGTCCTTTGTCCCTGAATTGCTCACACACTCCGGCAGATTCAATGGGGGTCTGGCGGCAGATTTCTTTGACTTTATCGTTGGAAATGCATCTGCTTTGAGTGTCGCAGGATATCCACACATTCTTGCCATCTCTGTCGTAGCATAGCTTTCGTCGGTAAAGTGTGCGGAACAAACGTCCAATTTCTTGCCACTTTCGCATCTTTGGGCCACTGGTGCAACTTGAATCCATCCCTGTTCGTGTTGTTACACCCTCCGACAACACACCGACGAGGCATGATGTCTCCAAGGTACGGAAAGCAGTCGAAAAAACGGAAAATAACAGAGCTGATTCGACTCGGTGTTTGAGAAAATGGCGGATTGCTTCCTGATGCGACGTCACATTGTGACGTCATCGCTCCGGGAGCGAATATTAGAAAGGCGTTTAATTCGCCAAAATTCACCCATTTAGAGTTCGGAAATCGGTTAAAAAAATATATGGTCTTTTTTCTGCAACATCAAGGTATATATTGACGCTTACATAGGTCTGGTGATAATGTTCCCCTTTAATATCTGCTTACTTTCTCTTTTAACATGTTCTATCTACACTTCTGTTAAAATGCAATAATCACTTATTCTACTTTACATTCGTTTTGGACGATACCACACATTTAGGTATCGATCCAATACCAAGTAGTTACAGGATCCCACATTGGTCATATTCAGAGTCCTCATGTGTCCAGGGACGTATTTCCTGAGTTTATAAACATAATATACATTTTTAAAAAAACCAAAGAAGATGTTGTGATGCCAAGAAAAATCGATGTAATCATAGTAGTATCGTCTAGATACCTGCCTATACTTGGTATCATTAGAGTGGATGTCAGGTGTAGATCCACCCATGGCGTTTGTGTACATTTTGATGCCGGTGAGCTGCGGTGTGTAGTGAAGCATGTTTAGCTATTCCTCGTCCTCTAGTGATAACTTACTATTTTTGTCGCCATGGAGACGGGGATTAGTGATTTAGAAGTAGCTAAAAAAACTGACGACAGTGGATGGACGTTAGCCGCAAGCTAGCTAGCCATGTCTTAAAGCACCTCTTCCTGAGGGTGTTTCAGTGTTATAACTTCACCTTTATCGTCAGTTTTTAGGCCAAAATGCGTCCGTTCTCCCTTTTCTGTCTACACACTGTGTCTGCTTGTAAGTACTCTGTGATTGTGCGCTGCCGAACATGCTCCTCTGCTCGTAAAACCAGCAATGTCACAACGTGACTTCAACGCGGGGGGGGGCGTTTCAGAGACGGTATAGTACCGAATATGATTCATTAGTGTCGCGGTACTATACTAATACCGGTTTACCGTACAACCCTACAGCATTCCAACAAACCTCGGAGTAAAATTTCAAAGCATTTTGGTCTTTTCTCTCTCTCCGAGTCTCCTGATGTGACGGAGGCAGGGCGGGCATCTTTAAGGCTGATGGCGACAACTGGGGAAAGCGAGAATAATAAATCTGGGAGTGTGTGAAATGCATGCTGCAGTGTGATGAAAAAGGGGAGGAAGGAAGAAGGAGCGGTGGGATTTTCCTCACATGCTGATGAGCGGCCATGATAATGAGATGCATTGACAGCCTGCACCCTGCTGGGTGCGTCTGCTCCGCCCCCCTTTCACTCGCCTCATATTTACACATTAGCGGAAGAAATGAGAAGCGCGACGTCGGCTTCACGATCAGCGTCACCGCCCCCTCCTCCCCGTGTGCCGTCACTCAACACAGGGCCCCGCTATGTGTCCACATGTGTGTGGCCCACTCCTGAAGAACCATCTGAGTGGAAAGTGGTGGCGCAGATGTTTCCGCTCACCGGGCTTAAAGATGAGTTCATGGTGAGAACATCTGAGGCTTTTCAGCTGTGTTGATCCAAGAAGGGAAGTCTTAATCCAGTCTGCTCGAAAATGAGGGTGCGCTCGCCGTGCGGAAGGAGAAGAACTTTATTTTAGATCAAATGCAAAGAAGGGAACAGACGTTCATCGCTGGTAATTACCAAATATTAATTCTTATTTAAGAATTAGTGTTGTAACGATATCAATATTTTGGTGCCGGTACTAAAATTATTTCGATACTTTTCGGTGCTTTTCTAAATAAAGGGGACCACAAAAAAATTTAATTATTGGCTTTATTTTAACAAAAAAAATCTTAGGGTACATGAAACATATGTTTATTATTGCAGTTAAGTCCTTAAATAAAATAGTGAACATACTAGACAACTTGTCTTTTAATAATAATAATAATAATAATAATTTATTTTATTTGTAAAAAGCACTTTACATTGAGCAAACAACCTCAAAGTGCTACAGTGTATTGAAAAAAATAAAAATAAAATAATAATAATAATAAAGACTAGAACAGCCTAATAGCTAGAACTAGTATGCATACATCTATAAAAAGGCTTTTTTTAAAAGAAGGGTTTTTAAGCCTTTTTTAAAAAGCGTCCACAGTCTGTGGTGCCCTCAGGTGGTCAGGGAGAGCGTTCCACAGACTGGGAGCGGCGGAGCAGAAAGCCCGGTCTCCCATAGTGCGTAGCTTTGTTTCCTTTTATTAGTAAGTAAACAAACAAAGGCTCCTAATTAGTCTGCTGACGTACGCAGTAACATATTGTGTCATTTATCATTCGGTCTAAATTATAAAGGACAAGCTGTAAAAATGAATTATTAATCTACTTGTTCATTTACTGTTAATATCTGCTTGCTTCCTCTTTTAACATGTTCTATCTACACTTCTGTTAAAATGCAATAATCACTTATTCTACTTTACATTAGGTTTGGGTGATACCACAAATTTGAGTATCGATCCGATACCAAGTAGTTACAGGATCATACATTGGACATATTTCCTGTGTTTATAAACATAATATAATGTTTTTTTTAAACGAAAGAAGATGTTGTGATGCCAAAAAATATCGACGTAATCATAGTAGTATTGACTAGATACGTGCCTGTACTTGGTATCATTACAATGGATGTCAGGTGTAGATCCACCCATGGCGTTTGTTTACATTGTGACGCCGGTGAGCTATTGTATCCTCCTACGGTGTGTAGTGAAGCATGTTTAGCTATTCCTCGTCCTGCAGTGATAATGATACTTGTAAGAAACTCACTTTATTTGTCGCCATGGACACGGGGATTAGTGATTTACCTGAATGTATGCCATTTATTTGCTCAAAACCTGGTCACACTTTGAACTCAAATCCTGTCAGGGTGTATTCTGAGTCCGAGTCATGTTCGCAGTGACCGGGTCACAACCCTCGGTCTTTCAGGTCTCCATTAAGGTGCAGGAGCATGTGCAGACCAGAAGCAGGCCTCCATGGACTGGACCTAAGTGGAAGTCCTCACCAAAGCACCCGGTCCTTTACAGCCTGAACCCTCCAATCACAGCACCCGTAGAAGAGCAAGTGGACTAAGGAGCCGCGTGAGACCTGTTAAGTTTTTTTTTTACAAGGTCAGACCAGACAGACGGGAGCGAGTCAAACCGAGGACCACTGACTTTTATTGACTTTGGGGAAGGTGCATCCATCTCAGGCCTGTTAAAAGTCTCCCCATGCAGGATGGAGACTGTAAAGCCTGGGGGTTGCAGGCAGTGAACTTGGATTAACCCTTTCACTTACCAACCGTGACTCTTGGACCTTGAATGAAGTGAGATTAGCCAGCAGTGATGTCATGTAAATGTGGTGTCACACCACTTACACTCCTGTTTGATGAGCACTCTTAAAGGCACAGACCTCCGCAATATACCGAGAGTTGTAATCTTGGGAGTACTTTAATTTTGTGTATTCAATAACTTGGCACGAGTGAAGCCGAGTACATAAATACTGGACAATATGATTGGTTGACTTAGCTGTCAGTCTGTGATTTGTTCCCTTTCTGTTTTCGGGAATCGTAAATTGTTTTAGTCTTCTTTTATGTTTTCGGATTTTTTTAATTTCCCCCCCCGCTTTTTGTTAATATGTTTTCCGAAATTGTGTAAACATGTTTTGCTTTTTGTTAATGTGTTTTCTAAAATTGTAAACATGTTTTGCTTTTTGTTAATATGTCTTTTAAAATTGTAAATATGTTTTTCTTTTCGTTAATATGTTTTCCAAAATTGTAAATTTGTTTTGCTTTTTGTTAATGGTTTCCAAAATTGTACATTTGTTTCGCTCTCTGTGTGATTGCCACAAGGCATTCATTTTAATGTGTGAATTGTTTTGTCTTCTTATTAATGTTTTTTTTTGAAATTATACATTGTTTCGTCTTCTTTTATGTTTACTGAATTATTTCCCCCCCGCTTTTTGTTAATATGTTTTCTAAAATTGTAAATTTGTTTGGCTTTTTGTTTGTTTTCTGAAATTGTAAATTTGTTTAGATTTTTGTTTGTTTTCTGAAAGTGTACATTTGTTTTGCTTTTTGTTGATATGTTTTCCAAAATTGTAAATTTGTTTAGTCTTCTTATATGTTTACTGTTTTATTTTTCCCCGCTGTTTGTTAATATGTCTTCTAAAATTGTAAATATGTTTTTCTTTTCGTTAATATGTTTTCCAAAATTGTAAATTTGTTTTGCTTTTTGTTAATGGTTTCCAAAATTGTACATTTGTTTCGCTCTCTGTGTGATTGCCACAAGGCATTCATTTTAATGTGTGAATTGTTTTGTCTTCTTATTAATGTTTTTTGAAATTGTACATTGTTTCGTCTTCTTTTATGTTTACTGAATTATTATGTTTTTAATATGTTTTCTAAAATTGTAAATTTGTTTGGCTTTTTGTTTGTTTTCTGAAATTGTAAATTTGTTTTGCTTTTTGTTAATATGTTTTCCAAAATTGTAAATTTGTTTGGATTTTTGTTTGTTTTCTGAAAGTGTAAATTTGTTTTGCTTTTTGTTGATATGTTTTCCAAAATTGTAAATTTGTTTAGTCTTCTTATATGTTCACTGATTTATTTTTTTCCGCTTTTTGTTCATATGTTTTACAAAATTGTAAATTTGTTTTGCTTTTTCTTAATATGTTTTCTAAAATTGTAAATATGTTTTGGTTTTTGTTAATGTTTTCTAAAATTTTAAATTTGTTTTGTTTTTTGTTAATGGTTTTTGAAATTGTAAATTTGTTTTGCTTTTTGTTCGTTTTCTGAAAATGTACATTTGTTTTGCTTTTTGTTAATATGTTTTCTAAAATTTGAATTTTGTTTTGCTTTTTGTTAATGGTTTTTGAAATTGCAAATTTGTTTCGCTTTTTGTTAATAGTTTTTGAAATTATAAATTTGTTTCGCTTTTTGTTTGTTTTCTGAAATTGCAAATTTGTTTTGCTTTTTGTTGATATGTTTTCCAAAATTTTAAACATGTTTTTCTTTTTGTTAATATGTTTTCTAAAATTGTAAAATTGTTTTGCTTTTTGTTAATGTTTTTTAAAATTGTAAATTTGTTTGGCTTTTTGTTCATTTTCTGAAATTGTAAATTTGTTTTGCTTTTTGTTAATGGTTTTTGAAATTGCTAATTTTTTTTGCTTTTTGTTCATGGTTTTTAAAATTGTAAATTTGTTTTGCTTTTTGTTCATTTTCTGAAATTGTAAATTTGTTTAGCTTTTTGTTAATGGTTTCTGAAATTGTACATTTGTTTTGCTTTTTGTTGATATGTTTTCCAAAATTGTAAATATGTTTTGCTTTTTGTGAATATGTTTTCTAAAATTTTAAATTTGTTTTGCTTTTTGTTAATGGTTTTTGAAATTATAAATTTGTTTCGCTTTTTGTTAATGTTTTCCAAAATTGTACATTTGTTTCGCTCTCTGTGTGATTGCCACAAGGCATTCATTTTAATGTGTGAATTGTTTTGTGTTGTTATTGTGTTTTCTGAAATTGAAAATGGTTTCGCTTTTTGTTAATGTGTTTTCCCCAATTGTTAATGTTTTTTCTTTTGTCAATATGGTTTGTAAATTTGTAAATCATTTTGCCTCTTGTTAATGTTTTCGGAAATTGTAAATTTGTTTCGCTCTCTGTATGATTGCCACAAAGCATTCATTTTAATGTGTGAATTGTTTTGTGTTCTTATTGTGTTTTCTGAAATGGAAAATGGTTTCGCTTTTTGTTAATGTGTTTTCCCCAATTGTTAATGTTTTTTCTTTTGTCAATATGGTTTGTAAAATTGTAAATAGTTTTTCCTTTTGTTAACATTTTCTGAAATTATAAATTTGTTTCACTTTTTGTTAATGTTTTCCAAAATTGTAAATATTTTATTCTTTTGTCAATATGGTTTATAAAATTGTAAATTGTTTTGCCTTTTGTTAATATCCATCCATCCATTTTCTACCGCTTGTCGCGGGGGGAGCTGGAGTCTATCTCAGCTGCATTCGGGCGGAAGGCGGGGTACACCCTGGACAAGTCGCTATCTCATCGCAAGGCCAACACAGATAGACAGACAACATGTTTTGACAAATTGCTAATGTTTTTTTTTCTTTGGTTTATAAAATTAGAAAATAGTTTTGCCTTTCGTTAATGTGTTTTATGAATTGATTTTGTGTTGTCTTTTTTCAATTCGTTTTGTGAAATTGTAAATTGTATTGGCTATTTATAAAGTCGCAGTAGAGTGGAAAAAACAGTTTCCTCTATATTGAAGCTGTTACCATATACCGTATGTCGGATTTATGACACCTAAAAACTTCTGAAGTTTGCAAATAAATAGATATGATCCAAATAGTATCAATCTCACGGAGATTCCCGAGTTGTTTTGAGAGATAATGAGGAAACCAGTCACGTGGTCGTGTGACGTCGCGCTAGGAACCAAAGACCCCTTCCTCATCAACAACAATGCTCATCAAGCAGACTTTGTGAGAGCTAACGATTACTTTTGGAAAAATTACGATTGAGGACCTTGTATTTTTGAGCCCGAACAAAAAGCGCCGCCCGAGTGGCTCTCTGGAGCTTTTTCAGAAATGTATGAAAAATGGAAAAAGATGAGGGGAAAACAATCTATTTTTTGTTTTAATACGGTTTCTGTAGGAGGACAAACATGACACAAACCTCCCTAATTGTTATAAAGCACACTGTTAATATTAAACATGCTTCACTGATTCGAGTATTTGGCGAGCGCCGTTTTGTCCTACTAATTTTAGCGGTCCTTGAACTCACCGTAGTTTGTTTACATGTATAACTTTCTAGGACGTGTTTTATGCCACTTCTTTTTCTGTCTCATTTTGTCCACCAAACTTCTAAGGTTGTGCATGAAAGGTGAGTTTTGTTGATGTTATTGACTTGTTGGAGTGCTAATCTGACATATTTGGTCACTACATGACTGCAAGCTAATCGATGCTAACATGCTATTTAGGCTAGCTATATGTACATATTGCATCATAATGCCTCGTTTGTAGCTATATTTGAGGTCATTTAGTTTCCTTTAAGTCCTCTTAATTCAATTTATATCTCATGACACACTATCTGTATGTAATATGGCTTTTAATTTTTTGCGGCTCCAGACAGATTTTTTTTTGTATTTTTGGTCCAATATGGCTCTTTCAACATTTTGGGTTCCTGCCCTGCGCTCTTATTTTGTAGCTTTCACTTCCTGTTTTCTCGTTTCCTGTAGCAGCTTCACGCCTGTCTTTTTTAAAAGAGCACTAGTCCCCGCACCTGTTTCACGTTTGTAATCAAGACTACTTAAATTGGGCGGTTTTTTTTTTTTTTGATTAATTGAGACTTTTATTAGTAGGTTGCACAGTACAGTACATATTCCGTACAATTGACCACTAAATGGTAACACCCCAATAAGTTTTTCAACTTGTTTATAAGTCGGGGTCCACTTAAATCATTTCATGGTCAAATTCATGGCGGATGCTTCCTTTCGTCGTCGTTGGGGAACATTATTCTTTCAAGCGCCTGGTCAAGTACAGATGTACTTTTTGGACGCCGTCCGCTCCACACGTATGGTGAGTCTTTTCTTTGCTGTTGTCCATCATTTAGTCTTTTGTTTGTTTTGTAGTTGGGATGGTTGGGGAATTTCTGGAAGCTTCAACGCATGCTTCGGCACAATACTCCACCTGCTGGTCGAATGTATAATTACAAACAGCTGCATCCAAACCACACAATGTGTGATGCGTTGCAATGTTGCATTTACTATGGCTCTTGGAAATGACAAGAATCACAATAAATGTAACGGTGTAGCGTGCAAGGACGGGGGTGGAAGAAGTGTCAAAAGATGGAGCTAACTGTTTTAATGACATTCAGACTTTACTTCAATCAATAACGGAGCAGCATCTCCTCATCCGCCGGAAATGTGTCCCGTGAAAAACAGTCCGACCGGAACTCTCTAATAACTAAAGTGCTGTGGGTGAATAATGTAAAGTATGTAACCGGTAGTTTTTAGCGCTTCCATAGCGATATATAAGTAAGAACTTTACACTACTTTATATTAGAAATGGCAACAGCAGAGGATGAATGTCCCATAACAAGAAGATAGAGAAAAAGAAGAAGTGCACATTTTCAGGACTTATGCAGAACCCAAATACAGATCAGCAGGTACCAGAAGGTAAGAAAAGTTGCTTTTGCATAATATTGCGAAACAAACCCCCAGATATGTCTTACCTTATACACACACCATAATAATACTCCTATGTTGAAGCACCGTACAATCCATCAAGCGGTGCGTCTTCATGGCTTACCAAAATCGTGCTAAAACATTTTGACAGATTTTTGAGCGCCGTGTGTAATGTTCTATATTCTCAATGGAACATATAAAATGTTGGTGTTGTTTACTTGAGTCATATTGCAGTCTACACGTATCTCTTGTGTGTGATTGCCATCTACCGGTCACACTTATCATTACACCATGTACCAAATAAAATAGTTTTGAGGTGGGTAAGCACAACAATACGGTAATTATTCCGTACATTAGGCGCACCGGGTTGTAAGGCGCACTGTCGAGTTTCGAGAAAATTAAAGGATTTTAAGTGCGCCTTATAGTCAGAAAAATACAGTACTCATTACATTAAAAATTAGATATTATTATTATTATTATTATTAGCCGAGTGTGAAGCGATTGGGATGGGAATCAGCACCTCCAAGTCCGAGTCCATGGTTCTCGCCCGGAAAAGGATGGAGTGCCATCTCCGGGTAGGGAGGAGACCCTGCCCCAAGTACCTCGGACTAGAGAAGTCTGATAATGGCTTTTTTGCCGATATCCAATATTCCGATATTGTCCAACTCTTAATTACCAATTACGATATCTACCGATATATACAGTCGTGGAATGAACACATTATTATGCCTAATTTTGTTGTGATGCCCCGCTGGATGCATTAAACAATGTAACAAGGTTTTCCAAAATAAATCAACTCAAGTTATGGAAAAAAATGCCAACATGGCACTGCCATGTTTATTATTGAAGTCACAAAGTGCATTATTTTTTTTAACATGCCTCAAAACAGCATCTTGGAATTTGGGACATGCATGAGGAGGATGAGGTGGGCGCATTGTAGCGTCCCGGAAGAGTTAGTGCTGCAAGGGGTTCTGGGTATTTGTTCTGTTGTGTTTCTGTTGTGTTACGGTGCGGATGTTCTCCCGAAATGTGTTTGTCATTCTTGTTTGGTGTGGGTTCACAGTGTGGTGCATATTTGTAACAGTGTTACAGTTGTTTATACGGCCACCCTCAGTGTGACCTGTAAGGCTGTTGACCAAGTATGTCTTGCATTCACTTGTGTGTGTGAAAAGCCGTAGATATTATGAGGCAGTGGCAGTGTCTTTAAGGTTTATTGGGGCTCTGCACTTCTCCCTACATCCCTAAGTCATACATTTTACTTTTTTAAATCGATACCGATAATTTTGAAACGGATACCGATAATTTCTGATATTACATTTTAAAGCATTTATCGGCCGATAATGTCGGCAGTCTAATATTATCGGACATCTCTACCTAGGAGTCTTGTTCACGGGTGAGGGAGGAGTGGATCGTGAGATCGACAGGCGGATCGGTGCGGCGTCTTCAGTTATGCGGACGCTATATCGATCCATTGTGGTGAAGAAGGAGCTGAGCCGGAAGGCAACGCTCTCAATTTACGATCTACGTTCCCATCCTCACCTATGGTCACGAGCTTTGGGTTATGACCGAAAGGACAAGATCACGGGTACAAGCGGCCGAAATGAGTTTCCTCCGCCGGATGGCGGGTCTCTCCCTTAGAGATAGGGTGAGAAGCTCTGCCATCCGGGGGGAGCTCAAAGTAAAGCCGCTGCTCCTCCACATCTAGAGGAGCCAGATGAGGTGGTATCTGGTCAGGATGCCACCCGAACGCCTCCGTAGGGAGGTGTTTCGGGCACGTCCGACCGGTAGGAGGCCACGGGGAAGACCCAGGACAAGTTGGGAAGACTATGTCTCCCGGCTGGCCTGGGAACGCCTCGGGATCCCCTGAGAGGAGCTGGATGAAGTGGCTGGGGAAAGGAAAGTCTGGGCTTCCCTGCATAGGCTGCTGCCCCCGCGACCCGACCTCGGATAAGCGGAAGAAGATGGATGGATATTATTATGATTTGTATCATTCACGGATGATAATCAATGTGTATCATCTCTATTTCACACTTTGGTGTAAAGGGAAACTTGACATCTACAATCCTATTTAAGTGAGTAATGACATGTTGACATGTATGATTATTAAAGATTTGTATTCCAAGCACTTTATATTGATTTTCTTCGGCACATATTTGGAAAAAAAGACAAAATTATTTCACGTGTTTTTAAAAAGCTGGTTTCAACCAAATCCATTCAATAATGACTTTTTAGTGCATTTTAGTGTGTGTATGGGGTGGTGACATTGGGTTTAGGGTGGGGGTCTTGTGTAATGGGGCCCAGAATGTGGTGCTATGCCCCTGCCAGGATGTATGCATCAGTGGTGAAGACATGAAGTGACTCTAAAGATTACAAGGTGCTCGTGTTCTTGGTGCAAACGCCGAAATGATGATGGGCCTTTTGGTTAGCGGCGAGAGCATCTAGTGAAGGAGGCCTGCGTTGTTTCTGCCTCATCTGGTTTAGATTAGAGGTCGCCTGTCGCCTGCACTGTGCCGTCACAGTCTGACCATGGAGGAGATAGAGGCATTAGGAGATGAAGTGGAGTGGGCGGCACACACGACCACAGGGAGGGCAATGAAACAATCCGAGCAAATAAAGCTTTTACCAAGGGTTTTAGGATTTGTGATGAGCTGTGTCTCCGACAGCCCGTCTAACGCCGGTCGGAGGCGTGACGACTTTAGATAGGTCGGGTGTAACAATGGCGGCTGGAAAAAGCTCTTAAGATGAGAGAGCCAAATACAGCGGCTTGTCCTTGGAGCACTTTGGCTGACAAAGCATGTCTGGGAAGAGAGGATGACTTTCACATTTGACGGAATGTCATCCGACCCCTCCTCAACGCACCCAACATGGCCTCGCCACTCGCTGCCGTCCTCGTAACACTGTCCAGTAGTCCGGATTAGGGATGTCCCGATCCAGGTTTTTGCACTTCCGATCCGATACCGATATTGTTTTTGCATTTCCGATCCAATACCGATACTGACCGATACCGATACTGACCGATACTGGCCTATCCGAGCATGTATTAAAGTTTAAAGTTATTTAGCCTACTTAGTTGTCAGAATCATGTTGAAAAGGGTTTTAGTACTCTTGATAACAACTAGCCAGCTGAATTATGGGAGTTTGAATAATACACAATGGTTGGTAACAAGAAACTGACCTGTTTATTCAAGGATAAACACAAAATAGACAAAATGATACATGACAAGCAGAAATGGCATTATTGAACTAGGGCTGGGCGATATGGCCTTTTTTTAATATTGCGATATTTTAAGGCCATATTGCGATACACGATATATATCTCGATATTTTGCCTTAGCCTTGAATGAACACTTGATGCATATAATCACAGCAGTATGATGATTCTATGTGTTTTGATTGATTGATTGATTGAGACTTTTATTAGTAGGTTGCACAGTGAAGTACATATTCCGTACAATTGACCACTAAATGGTAACACCCGAATAAGTTTTTCAACTTGTTTAAGTCGGGGTCCACTTAAATTGATTCATGATACAGATATATACTATCAGATATATACTATCATCATAATACAGTCATCACACAAGATAATCACATTGAATTATTTACATTATTTATAATCCAGGGTGTGGAGGGGGGCGCCGGATGTAAGTGTCAAAAAGACAGCTAAAAGAGTTTGATATGAGAATAAATCTAAAGTTAAAATATAGGGTAGAAATGCACCCATTTGCAGGAAATGTAGTCTTGATTTTCAAAATTTTCTTTCAAGGCTTGCATGTCTACATTAAAACATTCTTCTTCATACTGCATTAATATATGCTACTTTTAAACTTTCGTGCAGAGAAGGAAATCACAACTAAAAAAATCACTAATTTTTTCATATGGTGTTGATGTGGAAATTTTTGCCTCGGCATTTTGATGGTGTGGGCGTGTGGCACCGAATGGAGATAAGCGTCTCGACAGACATCACAATATTTGAACAATGATGACGAAAACTGTTTTCTCTGTCGTGTCCGTGTGTCGAAAATTGTTATGCGCTTATTTTTTTATTAGATTTTGTGCGTGGCATAGATTTACTATGCGCAGAGGACGTTTAAACAGTGCGCAATTGCACAGGCGAGCACCTTAGAGGGAGCGTTGCTCGCACGGCTGCGCTAGCATCACAGCTAACGTTAGCCATGCTGCTACCTCTCTGCTCGGGGAGGACGTATACGTATGTGACGTATGACGTGACAGTATGTGACGTATGTCGTGACAGTATGTGACGTGTGTAAGAAGGTGCGCTCGCTGTCTGTGAGAGGGAGACACAGGAAAGAGTGAGAAGAGCCTGTCGTGTAATGCCAGCAGCTAAAAGCAACTGCGTGAGAATTGTGGATGTGTTGAAGGTGTGCTGGAAAATGCGGAACGGAAATTACCGAGCGGAAGAAAAGTGGAATGTATTATTTAAATAAGTGCGTTGGAAAACACG
This sequence comes from Nerophis lumbriciformis, assembly GCF_033978685.3. NCBI lineage: Eukaryota > Metazoa > Chordata > Actinopteri > Syngnathiformes > Syngnathidae > Nerophis > Nerophis lumbriciformis. The sequence continues at coordinate 9,427,104 of NC_084557.2, read as the reverse complement.
GACCGGAGTTTTTTTTTAAACTGGATCTGGATCGGCATTTTCCCATGCCTTGCCGATAGGCAATTTTTGGCAAATATCTGCAGCCGATCCAAATATCGGATCGGTACATCCCTAGTCCAGAGACATACCTATTGTTTTTTTTGGAATCTACAAAGAGACCGTATTATTTGGGATTGCAATACACACCTTTTTGTAGGGTCACCTAGAGCTGGGTGATATGGACCAAAACTGATATCGCCGAATACCAGTGGTGTGCCGTCAGGGCCAGCAAGACCTTCTCTGCTGGCCTAACATAACCAGAAATCATGATCATAATTAAAGGTTTTCAGTTAGCTTACGTTGCCATGCTGTACCAAATCTGCCAGAAGATTCAGCAATGCGGGCACATACAGTTGATAAGACAGTTGCAATAGCCAATCAGATCACAAGTTGTTGTCAGTAAGGCCTTCTAGATGGCCTGAGGCAGATATATATAGTGATGTTATGAGCCAGGTAACATAAAAACTCCATTACCCAGCATGCCACAGTACTGAGGAGCATGCGCAGGAGCCCTGTTTAGGTTGTTGAATGTTGACATGCCGGCAGCGGGATGTTTTTGATGAGCACGCTGTGGAGTAAACTTTAAGAAGTCAGCCAACACACCTCGTCTGCATCTTTTATGATTAGACAAGACAACACATATATTTGCAAGGCCATTTTCAAGAAGGATATTTAAAGAGAAACTACATCTTGTGAGATCATGTCGGCCAACCCCGGAAGCTAGCTCAGCTGTCGACGAAATGTGAGTTCAGATATTTTATTTATTTATTTATATATTTTCCATTTTAATTTTGACAGTACCACATAAAGTTAAAGTTAAAGTAGCAATGATTGTCACACACACACTAGGTGTGGTGAAATTTGTCCTCTGCATTAGACCCATCACCTTGTTCACCCCCTGGGAGGTGAGGGGAGCAGTGAGCAGCGGCGGTGGCCTCGCTCGGGAATCATTTCGGTGATTTAACCCCCAAGTCCAACCCTTGATGCTGAGTGCCAAGCATGGGTCCCATTCTTATAGTCTTTGGTATGACTCGGCCGGGGTTTGAACTCACAACCTACCGATCTCAGGGCAGACACTCTAACCACTAGGCCACTAAGATATGTTTTAATTGCTGATGCCGGTATATTGATATAAATGCGCCTAAATATAACCCGTTTTGTACACTGCACAGTAGTGCGTAAATTTGTTCCTGTATAGTATTTCTCCAGCAATGGTCATGTGGTGACATCAATGATGGTATTTAGAGAGGTATAATCATTGAAGTCCGACATCACTGAAGGCCTAGGTGGGAAACGCACGGCCCACCACTGCAGTATACGGTGTATATACCGGTATCTCGAAGTCGGGACCCAGGGTGGACCGCTCGTCTGTGCATCGGTTGGGGACGTCTCTGCGCTACTAGCTGTCTCCGCTCGGGATGGTCTCCTGCTGGCCCCACTATTTTTTTTTTTATTTAGCCTTTATTTAACCAGGTAAAATCCCATTGAGATCAAATATCTCTTTTCCAAGGGAGACCTGGCCAAGAGGGCAGCAGCAAGGTTACATTAAAAATAGTAAACAAATACATAAAACATCACATTTACAACGTTAAAACTTGCTCACATGACACATGTGCATACAGACAAGGTAGATTGCAGACTATGGACTGGACTCTCACTATTATGTTAGATCCACTATGGACTGGACTCTCACACTATTATGTTAGATCCACTATGGACTGGACTCTCACATTATTATGTTAGATCCACTATGGACTGGACTCTCACACTACTATGTTAGATCCACTATGGACTGGACTCTCACAATATTATGTTAGATCCACTATGGACTGGACTCTCACAATATTATGCTAGATCCACTATGGACTGGACTCTCACACTATTATGTTAGATTCACTATGGACTGGACTTTCACACTATTATGTTAGATCCACTATGGACTGGACTTTCACACTATTATGTTAGATCCACTATGGACTGGACTTTCACACTATTATGTTAGATCCACTATGGACTGGACTCTCACGCTATTATGTTAGATCCACTATGGACTGGACTCTCACACTATTATGTTAGATCCACTATGGACTGGACTCTCACACTATTATGTTAGATCCACTATGGACTGGACTCTCACAATATTATGTTAGATCCACTATGGACTGGACTCTCACACTATTATGTTAGATTCACTATGGACTGGACTCTCACAATATTATGTTAGATCCACTATGGACTGGACTTTCACACTATTATGTTAGATCCACTATGGACTGGACTCTCACACTATTATGTTAGATCCACTATGGACTGGACTCTCATGCTATTATGTTAGATCCACTATGGACTGGACTCTCACACTATTATGTTAGATCCACTATGGACTGGACTCTCACACTATTATGTTAGATCCACTATGGACTGGAATCTCACACTATTATGTTAGATCCACTATGGACTGGACTCTCACACTATTATGTTAGATCCACTATGGACTGGACTTTCACACTATTATGTTAGATTCACTATGGACTGGACTCTCACAATATTATGTTAGATCCACTATGGACTGGACTCTCACGCTATTATGTTAGATCCACTATGGACTGGACTCTCACACTATTATGTTAGATCCACTATGGACTGGACTCTCACAATATTATGTTAGATCCACTATGGACTGGACTCTTACAATATTATGCTAGATCCACTATGGACTGGACTCTCACACTATTATGTTAGATCCACTATGGACTGGACTCTCACAATATTGTGTTAGATCCACTATGGACTGGACTTTCACACTATGATGTTAGATCCACTATGGACTGGACTCTCACACTATTATGTTAGATCCACTATGGACTGGACTCTCACAATATTATGCTAGATTCACACGACGTCCATTGCACCGGTCGCCCAGAGGGGGGGGAGGTCCCCACATCTGCGGTCCCCTCCAAGGTTTCTCATTGTCCCATTGGGTTGAGTTTTTCCTTGCCCTGATGTGGGATCTGAGCCGAGGATGTCGTTGTGGCTTGTGCAGCCCTTTGAGACACTTGTGATTTAGGGCTATATAAGTAAACATTGATTGATCTTTAAAAAAAATAAAAAAGCTAATTGCTTAAGGTTGCCTAAGTGTTTTAGATCTAAATAACCAGTGTTGAGTATTCCAATTATTTTTGTTGTAAGTAGTAATGTAATGTTTTTAGTCTTATAAAGTAAGTAGTTGGCCCTTACTCTGTCATAGACGTTTCGTTAATTTTGTTCATTAATGTTAGTTTTATAGCAGGCCTGGGCAATTATTTTGACTCTGGCTGGGAGGGCCAAATTTAGAGAAAACGTGTGTCTGGGGGCTCTGATTTTTAGGAACACTAATACAAAACCTCCCAATAATGTCTGATTGAATGCTAAAAACGTTATGACAGACCGCCTTAAAAAACGGAATGGAATTTTTACATTTGTTTACTGAATGAGACACCCAGAATGTACATGAACATAAAGAATGTGGGATTTACAATATTAACTACAAAGGATAAAACACTGAATATTGACAACATATGAACGTCACACCCCCTCTCCGTCCACATATTTTACAATCAAGCGAAACGCAACAAACACAGCGAAATATGTACGTGGTTTTTTTTAACGTTCAATCTAATAGATCTGATATATCACTAAGCTTTAGAACTTTGTTGTAAAAATCTCCTTCCACGTCTGTCCCTGACACCCGTATTTCAGGCTCGCTATGGAAACGCTCCCCACCCACACTGCTTGGTGCCTCGTCTGAGCTGCTGTGACTTAGATGACTATAGTAACTAATTAGATTACCATAGTAACTAATTAGATGACCACAGTAACTAGTATATCATGCAAAAGCGCAGATTCCAACCATTGAAATACTTTGTATAGGTCAAGACTTACGGTTATTAGAAAACATCACTGCACATCATAATGGCAGCTACACTTTCCATCTTAAAGATCTAAAATAATGATTTGGGAATGTCTGGCGGGCCAGATTGAAAATCTTAACGGGCCGCGTGTGGCCCCCGGGCCTTAATTTTCTGAGGTTTGGAGGCTTCTGCTCTCTCACTGCGGTGAAAGCCACTGGCTGTTCCTATCGTTATGAACGCTTTAAAGGAGAGCTTTGATGACTTTATGACGTCTGTGTTGAGCGATGGGTTCCAAATGAGGTTTGCTGGAAGGAATTCAAGCCATCTCATCTTTGAACTTTATTCAATTCCAACACTTATGACGTTGTTTTCTTTTAACGTACATAAAAAAAACTTTTAGAGCACAACAATGCCGACACCTCCATTTCTGCATGCACTCTGTGCATGTCGAACAACAGAAAACCCTTTTTAAGTGTTATTTCAGCTCTGTGTGTACTACACATCCTCTCATAAATGTTGTGACCTAATCTAAGCTCTTAGACCATGAGTGGAGTGCTGGGATTTGCAGTATCTGGAGACCATCAGTGGGTTTTGGGGGCTTCCGTGCAGACAGGATTTCTAGGTCAGTCCTACTACTTGATGACTGGTGTTAATAACAATAAGTGGCGTGTGTGTGTGTGTGTGTGTTTATATGATGTCCTGGATTTTAGGGTCTTGTTGTCCCCAGGCACAGATGAGTGTGAACCCCCCCCCCCCCCCCCCCCCTGACTTCAGTTTATACAGGCTGCCAAAAGCTCTTTGCTCTGGGGTTTATTCTATTTTCCGAAGTATCAGGGGGAACACAAGCTCTTTGCGGCGCGTGCGTGTGTGTGTGTGTGTGTGTTCTTGTATTTTTACCATTCTTGAGACACCGACAAGGAAAAGTACCTTCCATATGAGGAGGTGTGAACAAGTTAGGACATAAATCATGGTCCCAATACGGAAAACCATTGCATCTAATAGAGAATGTCTCATTTGCACCCCTGGTGGTGAAATCTATCAAAATGAGGGTGGTCCCAAAAAGGAGGGATTTTTTCAAATTGACTGTGTGTCGGTTTTAAAAGTGCTCCCCCTCTGGTCAACATATGAAATAACAAGTGTGTGTAAGGAATTGAATTGCGCCCCTTTTGGCCAAAATTAATTAAAAAAAATAAATAAAAATAAATAAATAAATAAAAAATAAAAAAAAAAATATATATATATATATATATATATATATATATATATATATATATATATATATATATATATATATATAAATAATAAAGATTAAAAACCAATTGCAAACAAAAATGTAAAAAATACTAAAAGCTTACCTTGTTTATATTTGCATAGTATGTATATATTATTAATGTTGTAGATCAAAGTCTTTATATATCTAGAAAGGGTGGTTTGAAAGAGGTCTCAAGGAGGTGACTATTACAGGAATGTGTGTGTAAACAGGCATATGTAATCAGGATTCTTCCAGTGCGGGGGAGGTTGCACCTCTCAGGGTATAAACTCAGTATCAAAGAGAAGCCAAGGTCAGGCACAGAAGAGATGACAGTCATGCACTGGCCATTTCTTTGCAAGGAAAATGTTTTCGTAACAAGTATGATAACAACAATCATAAATTAAGACTGAAATTAGATTATTTTTCCTAATGAAAGAGAATGACATAATCTTTCCAATCATGTCATACATGAAAGGAGCAGGTCATGATCCAAAGCAGACCACATCATTTGTCAAACACGGTGCAGGCTGCGAATAGAAAATGCTGTTTATGGATGATGTGACAGAAATAACAACAAGAGGCATTACTCTGCTCACGTTCACACACACGACTAAAGGCAGCAAGTGAAACGTTGTTTGCTGGTTAATTCTATGTGCAAGAGTCCAGGATTAATTGAGCAAAATGAACTTACTTACCACATATTCCTTGCACAATATCACCTTCAAGCACCTGTTGCAGATGGCTCAGTCCAGGGCTGTAGCAGCAAATTCTGGACTCCTGAAGGCCCCATCTCACCCTAAACCCCTTGGGTTTGTTGGCATGCACTAAAAACGAATTATTGCATCGAAACCATCTATTTAAAAACACATGTAAAAACCTTAATTATGTGTTTGACTTTCAAAGATGGTATAAACTTATACTGTAGTGCAGGTGTGTCAAACTCATTTTCATTGAGGGCCACATGGCAGTAATGGCTGCTTTCAGAGGGCCGCTTTTTTTAAATTAATTTACATTATGCATGCGGGTAATAACCTGTGATTAATCGAAATGCAGATGCATTTGATTAGATTTTTTTATGTATAACGTGCTTTAAAATCATAAATAAAGGTGACAGGCAGATATTTAACTATTTGTTTTTATCTCACACAAATAGTTTTGCAATACAGTATTTAATATAATTGCCATGATCAGATAATATTAAAGTTTAAAATATGCATTTTTTTTCGGTCAAAATTGAAAGAACAAATGCATTTAGTAAAAAAATCCAGACTTTTTGACACTTAGAAAAAATCCAGACTTTTTGACACTTAGAAAAAAATCCCAACTTTTTTCCCTCCAACTGTCGGTACACTTAATAAGTGAAAGAAAAAATCCAGACTTTGTGACACTTAGAAAAAATCCAGACTTTTTGACACTTAGAAAACATCCAGACTTTTTGACACTTAGAAAATATCCCGACTTTTTGACACTTAGAAAATATCCCGACTTTTTGACACTTGGAAAAAATCCAGACTTTTTGGACACTTAGAAAAAATCCAGACTTTTTGACACTTACAAAAAATCCAGATTTTTTGACATTTAGAAAAAATCCAGACTCTTTGACACTTAAAAAAAATCCCAATTTTGTGACACTTAAAAAAAAAAAAAAAATCCCAATTTTGTGACATTTACAAAAAAATCCCGATTTATTTCCCTCCAACTGCTGGAACCCTAAATAAGTGACAGAAAAAAATCCAGAGTTTTTGACACTTACAAAAAATTCCGAGTTTTTGACACTTAGAAAAAATTCCGAGTTTTTGACACTTAGAAAAAATCCCGAGTTTTTGACACTTAGAAAAAATCCCGAGTTTTTGACACTTAGAAAAAATCCCGAGTTTTTGACACTTAGAAAAAATCCCGAGTTTTTGACACTTAGAAAATTACCCGAGTTTTTGACACTTAGAAAAAAATCCCGAGTTTTTGACACTTAGAAAAAAATCCCGAGTTTTTGACACTTACAAAAAAATCCCGAGTTTTTGACACTTAGAAAAAAATCCCGAGTTTTTGACACTTTGAAAAAATCCCGATTTTTTTTGGCACTTTGAAAAAATCCCGATTTTTTTTGACACTTTGAAAATATCCCGATTTTTTTGACACTTTGAAAAAATCCCGATTTTTTTGACACTTTTAAAAAATCCTGATTTTTTGACACTTTGAAAAAAATCCTGATTTTTTGACAGTTAGTAAAAAAATCCCGATTTTTTGACACTTAGAAAAAAATCCAGATTTTTTGACACTTAGAAAAAATCCAGACTTGTTTCCCTCCAACTGCTGGTACCTTACATAAGTGACAGAAAAAAATCCCGACTTTGTGACACTTTTGAAAAAATCCACACTTTGTGACATTTAGAAAAAATCCCGATTTTTTGACACTTCCAAAAAATCCAGACTTTTTCCCTCCAACTGCCGGTACCCTAAATAAGTGACAGAAAAATCCTAACTTTGTGACACCTAGAGAAAAAAATGACTTTTTGACACTTACAAAAAATCCAGACTATTTGACACATACAAAGAAATCCCGACTTTTTGACACTTGGGAAAAATCCCGAGTTTTTGACACTTAGGAAAAATCCAGAGTTTTTGACATTTAGAAAAAAATCCTGACTTTTTGACACTTAAAAAAAAAAGTATTTTATTGAAACCCATTTTTTCCAGGCTTTTTCGGGCCACATAACATGATGTGGCAGGCCAGAACTGGCCCCCGGGCTTTGAGTTTGACACCTGTGCTGTAAAGAAACTCCTAAATAATTTGGTCTTGTTCTTAAAAAAAATAAAAAGTAATTTTAGAAAAATTGTTTTTACAAAGAAAGCCGACAAATACAATATTACTTTAATAATTATATAACTTCTCATTGTTCACTTAACTATGAAAATAAATCTGTCAAGTTTTCTCACATTATCAGTGGATAATACGTATCATAATAATTATTATGTATTGTTATTATTACTATTAGTGCATCTCGCCCTGTGTTTAAAAACTTAATCAAGGGTCCTTGAACGCACCACAGTTAAGGGCAATGGGATGCAAAAGTGCAACTTGTACATAACTTTCTCCTAAGCTGCCACATATAGATTTAATATGTTTACCTTTCTTCTTCCAATCCAATCCCCTTTATAGCACTATTAACAACAGAACTGTTGCCAGAGTGCTGCACATAAAAAGAAACGATAAAAAGTAATTAAATTAGAAGCATTTCAGATAAAACAAGTACAAATCAATAAAATAGAATAAAACCATAAAAGACACAGACGACCAAAAGACTCACGTCGGTTTAAAAGCCAGAGAATTAAAGTGGGGTTTCCATAGTTTAGGGCCCATAGCAGAGAAGTGTCCCCTAGTCTTAAACCTCGTCTTAGGCCTTTCCATTCAAATTCAAATCTTTAAAAACCAGCAGTACAATTTTAAAATCAGCCCTAAAACGAACAGGAAGCGAGAATTGGGGTGATGTGCTCCATTTTTTTTGCTTCCTGGTAAACGTGGTGCCGCAGAGTTCTGGACTAACTGTGAGAGTGAAAGTGCATTCTGACTTATTCCAGTGTAAAGTGCGTTACACTAGTCCAGATGTGATGAGATAAAAGCGTGCATGACCTGTTCAAATCTTTTAAAAGATAGAAAAGCTGAAGATGATAAAAAAATGTATTTAACAACGGTGTTGATTTGTCAAAATTATAAAGGACAAGCTGTAAAAAATGATTATTAATCTACTTGTTCATTTACTGTTAATATCTGCTTATTTTCCGTTTCAACATGTTCTATCTACACTTCTGTTAAAATGTAGTAATCACTTATTCTTCTGTTGTTTGATACTTTACATTAGTTTTGGATGATACCACAAATCAGAATCAGAAATACTTAATTAATCCCAGAAGGGAAATTAAAATTTTCAGCACAATCCCATTCAAGATCAGACAAATATTACAGGGAGACAGAACAGGATCAAACAATACAGGGAGACAGAACAGGATCGCTAACGGGTCTGCCATTTTCCGGCGCCCCTTACAAAAAAGGTGAGATACAGGTAAACAATGGGGGGTGGGGGGATGGGGAGAGAAAAAATAATCTGTCTAAGCCTGGGCCCCTGGAGAGGGGTCCAGACTGTAGGATGTAGGTATCGATCCGATACCAAGTAATTACAGGATCATACATTGGTCATATTCAAAGCCCTCATGTGTCCAGGGACATATTTCCTGAGTTTATAAACAAAATATAAATTTAAAAAATGGAAAAAAGATTTTGTGACGATAAAAAAATACCGATGTAATCATAGCAGTATCGACGAGATACGCTATTGTATTTGCTATCATTACAGTGGATGTCAGGTGTAGATCCACCCGTGGCGTTTGTTTACATTCAGACGCGCTAGCTTTTGTTAGCGATGAGCTATTGTATCCTACTACGGTGTGTCGTGAAGCATGTTTAGCTTTAGTTTTGATACTTGTTAGTGAAGTGATTTAATGAACTCATATTATGTTTTGCATATGGTGAATGTTCATATTCATCTTGGAGAAAGCAAACCACCAACTTTAATTAAACAGTGGTATTTCAGTTTGAGCACATAATAAGATAAGGCTCCTTAGTTTGACTTTCGCAGGTGGATTGGATCACTTCTCGTAGGAATGGACTACGGAATGCAAAAGTGATAGCCCTATCCTTGAGAAGAGACTACCTGTCCAGCTCAACCCCAACATTTAAGTTATGACTTAAAGCAGTTGTTTTTCAGACACTTACACACGAACATCTCCTTTTATGGTCAGGATGTGCTCTCCTGATTTAGCCCCACCACACACAGAGACAGGAAGGTGGAATATAAAACTGATGGTTTGGCTTCTCCAAGTTAGGAGTGCCTATTTTATTTGGACTTGACCTCCTCCAGGTACTGCAGTCCTGTATAATGACACTCGCTTATAATAAAGCAACTTTTTGTTCCGCAAAGCGTCTCTATTGATCCGGCCGCACTGCCGTGTTGCCCTTCTGCCCGGAAAGGAGTGACAAGACCAGAAATACACATCATAAGAAACTCACTTTTTTTCGTCGCCATGGAGGCGAGAATTAGTGATTTAGAAGTAGCTAAAACACTGCCGACTGCGAATGGATAAGCCATGTCTTAAAGCACCTCTTCCTGAGGGCGTTTCAGTGTTATAACTTCACCTTTATCCTCAGTTTCTTGGGTCAAAATGCGTCCGTTCTCCCTTTTCCGTGTCTGCTTGATTGCGCGCTGCCGAACATGCTCCTCTGCTCGTAAAACCAGCAATGTCACGACGTGACAACATGCCCGGGAACCGGTACTTTTCAAACAGAGTATAGTACCGTTTTTGCCTCATTAGCACCGCGATACTATACCAGTACCGGTATACCGTACAACCCTAATCCCAACATATTGTTTATATCTCGTCATATCGTTAAAGTTAAAGTACCAATGATAGTCACACACACACACGAGGTGTGGTGAAATTATTCTCTGCATTTGACCCTTGATTACCCCCCTGGGAGGTGAGGGGAGCAGTGAGCAGCAGCGGTGGCCACGCCCGGGAATAATGTTTTTGGTGATTTAACCCCCAATTCCAACCCTTGATGCTGAGTGCCAAGCAAGGAGTTAATGGGTCCCATTTTTATAGTCTTTGGTGTGACTCACGACCTAACGATCTCAGGTGCTTGTAACATAATGACTTATCCCATTTTTACCAATGTAAAAAAAAAACATGTCTTGTCTTGGTTGAGTGCCCTTTTTAGACATACACTTGGCAAATTGTTCTTATTTGCACGTGGGAGCGTCTCATGGTTCCATTTGGAAAGATGCCGGTTGCCAGACATCTATGGACCGTCATGATATCTGTATCTTGCCCGACTACTTTGCCGAGGTTAATAAACCGCTCAAGTTCTAAATGTTCCCTCAGCTCGGAGGGAATTTCTTCTTCAACGTCCACCGTTAGATTCCGTTGTCATGGTGACGGAGAGGCCAGCGTTTTGGAGTGCCTCTCCTCCGAAAGTAAGAGCAGGCGAGCATTATGCATCCGTGGCTTTACTATTAATGGACATACATATTTATGAGGTGTGTTAGATAGTTTTGCTGCCGGAGGAGAAGCGGTGACCCCCACCACCCCCGTGAGCCGAGACATGAGGTGATGAAGTGCTTTGTGACATTTGTCACGGTTTGTATGTCTCCCCTCATAGCACAATATACACAATATACACAACCCACCATGCTTTAATACTGCACTCTCTTTGACCAGCTGGGAAACTGTATTGTACAAAAACTGTTATGAAGGATGAAGTCAAATCAACATTTTTGTTGCTTTCACCATTTCCACATTTTTCTAACTATTCAAACCATTCCACCTTTTGGGAATTTCAAACTATCATATTTCCAAGTTTCAAAAAAATTCCAGGATTTTCCAGAATACCTGCTTTTCCAAAGCCCTATGTCCACCCTTTTTTCTGGCGACTACTCCTTTCACATTTTTCAACGCATTTCAACCGTTCCACCGTCAAAACATTCCTCTTAATCAGGACAAAAAACAAAGTTGTTTCTTTGAACTGGAAAAATTCCCGGATTTTCCAGAAATTCCAGGAATTACGTATTACCATTTCTCAATTCAACATGTTAACCGATTTGGGAAAAAATCCAACACCAAGCATTTCAACTCATTCAGACAGTTCAAGTTTTTGTTACCATTTTCAAAACAAACAATTCCAAATTTTTGGGAAATTCCCATTGAAATCAATGGGACATTCTTTAAAGTTCCACAATTCCCACATTTTTCATCTGATTCAAACTGTTCCAACTTCAAAATATTCAGCCTGTTTGGGAATTGTGTACTCTACTTTGGGAATTATGTACTCTACTTCAACAATTGTAAAAAAAATTCCCGGATTTCCCATAATTCCTTTTTTTTTTTCTTTTTTTTTTTTTTGCATTTTTCCCATTCAAAATTAATTGGCCATTTTTCAAACTTCCACAATACCCACATTCTTCAAACCATTCCACCTTCAAAACATTCCACCATTTGGGAATTTCAAACTATAATTTTTCCAAGCTCCCCAAAAATTCCATGATTTTCCAGAATTCCTGCTTTTCCAAAGCCCTATGTCCACCCTTTTTTCTGGTGACTACTCCTTCCACATTTTTCAACGCATTTCAACCGTTCCACCGTCAAAACATTCCTCTTAATCAGGACAAAAAACGAAGTTGTTTTTTTGAACTGGAAAAATTCACGGATTTCCCGAAATTCCAGGCATTCCATAATACCATTTTTCAATTCAACATGTTAACATTTCTCGACCGATTTGGAAAAAAATCCAACACCAAGCATTTCAACTCATTCAGACCTTTACCATTTCCAAAAAAATTCCCGCCTTTCCCGGAAATTCTAAATTTTTGGGAAATTCCCATTGAAATCAATGGGACATTCTTTAAAGTTCCACAATTCCCACATTTTTCATCTGATTCAAACTGTTCCAACTTCAAAATATTCAGCATGTTTGGGAATTGTGTACTCTACTTTGGGAATTGTGTACTCTACTTTGGGAATTGTGTATTCTACTTCAACAATAAATTTTTAAAAATCCCGGATTTCCCATAATTCCTTCTTTCTTTTTTTTTTGCATTTTTCCCATTCAAAATGAATTGGCCATTTTTCAAACTTCCACAATACCCACATTCTTCAAACCATTCCACCTTCAAAACATTCCACCATTTGGGAATTTCAAACTATAATTTTTCCAAGCTCCCCAAAAATTCCATGATTTTCCAGAATTCCTGCTTTTCCAAAGCCCTATGTCCACCCTTTTTTCTGGCGACTACTCCTTTCACATTTTTCAACGCATTTCAACCGTTCCACCGTCAAAACATTCCTCTTAATCAGGACAAAAAACGAAGTTGTTTTTTTTAACTGGAAAAATTCCCTGATTTTCCAGAAATTCCAGGAATTACGTATTACCATTTCTCAATTCAACATGTTAAACGATTTGGGAAAAAATCCAACACCAAGCATTTCAACTCATTCAGACCGTTCAAGTTTTTGTTACCATTTTCAAAAAAATTCCCGCCTTTCCCGGAAATTCCACATTTTTGGGAAATTCCTATTGAAATCAATGGGACATTCTTTAAAGTTCCACAATTCCCACATTTTTCATCTGATTCAAACTGTTCCAACTTCAAAATATTCAGCCTGTTTGGGAATTGTGTACTCTACTTTGGGAATTGTGTACTCCAACAATTCTAAAAAAAAATCCCGGATTTCCCATAATTCCTTTTTTTTTTTTTTTTTTTTGCATTTTCCCCATTCAAAATGAATTGGCCATTTTTCAAACTTCCACAATACCCACATTCTTCAAACCATTCCACCTTCAAAACATTCCACCATTTGGGAATTTCAAACTATAATTTTTCCAAGTTTCCCAAAAATTCCATGATTTTCCAGAATACCTGCTTTTCCAAAGCCCAATGTCCACCCTTTTTTCTGGCGACTACTCCTTTCACATTTTTCAACGCATTTCAACCGTTCCACCGTCAAAACATTCCTCTTAATCAGGACAAAAAACAAAGTTGTTTCTTTGAACTGGAAAAATTCCCGGATTTTCCAGAAATTCCAGGAATTACGTATTACCATTTCTCAATTCAACATGTTAACCGATTTGGGAAAAAATCCAACACCAAGCATTTCAACTCATTCAGACAGTTCAAGTTTTTGTTACCATTTTCAAAACAAACAATTCCAAATTTTTGGGAAATTCCCATTGAAATCAATGGGACATTCTTTAAAGTTCCACAATTCCCACATTTTTCATCTGATTCAAACTGTTCCAACTTCAAAATATTCAGCATGTTTGGGAATTGTGTACTCTACTTTGGGAATTGTGTACTCTACTTTGGGAATTGTGTATTCTACTTCAACAATAAATTTAAAAAAATCCCGGATTTCCCATAATTCCTTCTTTTTTTTTTTTTTGCATTTTCCCCATTCAAAATTAATTGGCCATTTTTCAAACTTCCACAATACCCACATTCTTCAAACCATTCCACCTTCAAAACATTCCACCATTTGGGAATTTCAAACTATAATTTTTCCAAGTTCCCCAAAAATTCCATGATTTTCCAGAATTCCTGCTTTTCCAAATCCCTATTTACACCCTTTTTTCTGGCGACTACTCCTTCCACATTTTTCAACGCATTTCAACCGTTCCACCGTCAAAACATTCCTCTTAATCAGGACAAAAAAACAAAGTTGTTTTTTTGAACTGGAAAAATTCACGGATTTTCCGAAATTCCAGGCATTCCGTAATACCATTTCTCAATTCAACATGTTAACATTTCTCGACCGATTTCGAAAAAAATCCAACACCAAGCATTTCAACTCATTCAGACCTTTACCATTTTCAAAAAAATTCCCGCCTTTCCCGGAAATTCTAAATTTTTGGGAAATTCCCATTGAAATCAATGAGACATTCTTTAAAGTTCCACAATTCCCACATTTTTCATCTGATTCAAACTGTTCCAACTTCAAAATATTCAGCATGTTTGGGAATTGTGTACTCTACTTTGGGAATTGTGTATTCTACTTCAACAATAAATTTTAAAAAATCCCGGATTTCCCATAATTCCTTCTTCTTTTTTTTTTTTTTTTTTGCATTTTCCCCATTCAAAATTAATTGGCCATTTTTCAAACTTCCACAATACCCACATTCTTCAAACCATTCTACCTTCAAAACATTCCACCATTTGGAAATTTCAAACTATAATTTTTCCAAGCTCCCCAAAAATTCCATGATTTTCCAGAATTCCTGCTTTTCCAAAGCCCTATGTCCACCCTTTTTTCTGGTGACTACTCCTTCCACATTTTTCAACGGATTTCAACCGTTCCACCGTCAAAACATTCCTCTTAATCAGGACAAAAAACGAAGTTGTTTTTTTGAACTGGAAAAATTCACGGATTTCCCGAAATTCCAGGCATTCCGTAATACCATTTCTCAATTCAACATGTTAACATTTCTCGACCGATTTGGAAAAAAATCCAACACCAAGCATTTCAACTCATTCAGACCTTTACCATTTTCAAAAAAATTCCCGCCTTTCCCGCATATTTCAAATTTTTGGGAAATTCCCATTGAAATCAATGGGGCATTCTTTAAAGTTCCACAATTCCCACATTTTTCATCTGATTCAAACTGTTCCAACTTCAAAATATTCAGCACGTTTGGGAATTGTGTACTCTACTTTGGGAATTGTGTACTCTACTTCAACAATTCAAAAAAAAAATCCCGGATTTCCCACAATTCCTTTTTTTTTTTTTTTTTTTTTTTTGCATTTTCCTAATTCAAAATGAATTGGCCATTTTTCAAACTTCCACAATACCCACATTCTTCAAACCATTCCACCTTCAAGACATTCCACCATTCGGGATTTTCAAACTATCATTTTTCCAAGTTCCAAAAAAATTCCAGGACTTTCCAGAATTCTTGCTTTTCCAAAGCCCTATGTTCATCCTTTTTTCTGGGGACAACTCCTTCCACATTTTTCAACGCATTTCAACCGTTCCACCATCAAAACATTCCTCTTAATCAGAACAAAAAACTAAATTGTTTTTTTTAAACTGGAAAAATTCCCGGATTTCATGAAATTCCAGGAATTTTACATATGCATATTGGGGAAATAAGGGTGTGTTTATATGCAAATTATGATAGACATGCACGCACTAACCATTTGGCATTCAGCAACTTAAGAAGAGCAGGTGGGAACAATTTGGTCGTTTAAGAACACGTCATGAATTTGAATGGACTCCTCTTAGGAAATCACTTAGGAAGAAGGATAAGAGGAAACGTTAGGAACTTATTGCTGAATGGGGCCCATTGAATCTTAGAGATGGCTATGCAGAACAATACTAAAACTAAACTGGCTACAAAGTAAACAAAAACAGAATGCTGGATGACAGCAAAGACTTACTGTGGAGCAAAGACGGCGTCCACAAAGTACATTCGAACATGACGTGACAATCAACAATGTCCCCACAAAGAAGGATAAAAACAACCAAAATATTCTTGATTGCTAAAACAAAGTAGATGCGGGAAATATCGCTCAAAGGAAGACATGAAACTGCTGCAGGAAAATACCAAAAAAAGAGGAAAAGCCAAGAGCTATAGTGATGCATGCTTGGTTATGGTTTAAATTAATATGCAACGATTGCGACAACGACGACGACAACTGAGTTTCGTTTTTTAATGAATTCTGCTGGTGGTGTGCCTCCGGATTTTTTCAACGCAAAAACTGTGCCTTGGCTCAAAAAAGATTGAAAAACACTGATGTATAAAGTAACTCCAGACTCAGTGGTCTGATGTTCGCTTCTCATTAGGTTTGCATTTGCAAGGTTCAGACATCAGAAAAAGCAACATGACACAATTCCACAGCTGTATATCTTATATCTATTTTTTTTATTTTTTTTGCTTTTAAGCTTCGACGGCGTCAGGCAGCGAGGTCACTGTCACTTCAGTGCGATGTTTGAGATCCATATTTCCCTCATCTTTCTTCCTTTTCCCCCCTCGCTCCTCACCGCTATCTTCTCTGTGTAACATGGTCATTCTGCTAAAAGTGTCAGATAAAAGCTGCCTTCCTTCCTGGGGGCAACTCAACAGAACCGATGAAATCATAAATAAAGCTCATGGAATCCGCAAGTGGCGAGAGGAAAAAGAAATATTAATTTTCTGTTAAATTTGCATACTTTCTTCATCTTTCCTGCAGGCTTTTGGGGGGGCTGGTGTGACCCCCCCCCCCCTCCCCTCCCATGGCTGCCTCACAATCATCCATATCCATAATGACTCATTTCAATGGCTTTGATAATCCCTGAGTACTGTCAATTGGCCGTTAGATAAAGGATGGAGAAGACGTCCCCATGCCCTATGTATGTCCTCTCGCTTCACACAAATGCATTTTTCACTTCTAACACAAAGCATTTATGAGACAAATGGACGATCTAAAAGCTGACCGTTAAGAAACGCTTTGAGTATCCCATGGTGGTTCTTTGGCTATTTATGATGTGACCTTTTTAGCGCGGCCCTCACATAACCTGATGAACATCTTTAAGCAGCAGCCAGCTAATTGTGTGAATGCTCCAAAGCATTTTCTACACCAAAGTGCATCTATTTATTAGTGTGTGAATGCTTTGGAGCATTCACACTAGGGATGTCCCGATCCGATATTTGGATCGGATCGGCCGCCGATATTTGCCAAAAAATGCGTATCGGCAAGGCATGGGAAAATGCCGATCCAGATCCATTAAAAAAAACAAACTCCGGTCCGTGTTTTCCAACGCACCGATTTAAATAATACATTCCACTTTTCTGCTGCTCCCTAATTTCCGTTCCGCATTAGCTGCTGGCATTTCACGACAGGCTCTTCTCACTCTTTTCTGTGTCTCCCTCTCACAGACAGCAAGCGCACCTTCTTACATACGTCACATACTGTCACGTCGTACGTCACATACGTATACGCCCTCTCCCAGCAGAGACGTAGCAGCATGGCTAACGTTAGCTGTGATGCTAGCGCAGCCGTGTGACCAACGCTCCCTCTAAGGTGCGCGCCTGTGCAATTGCGCGCTGTTTAAGCGTCCTCTGCTCATAGCAATTATATGCCACACACAAAATCAAATAACAAAATAAGCGCACAACAATTTTCGACACACGGACACGACAGAGAAAACAATTTTCGTCATCATTGTTCAAATATTGTAACATCTGTCGAGGCAAACATTTCCAGATCAACACCGTATGAAAAAATTAGTGATTTTTTTTAGTTGTGATTTCCTTCTCTGCATGAAAGTTTAAAAGTAGCATACATTAATGCAGTATGAAGAAGAATGTTTTAATGTAGACATGCAAGCCTTGAGAGAAAATTTTGAAAATCAATACTACATTTCCTGCAAATGGGTGCATTTCTACCCTATATTTTAACTTTAGATTTATTGTCATATCAAACTCTTTTGGCTGTCTTTTTGACACTTACATCCGGCGCCCCCCTCCACACCCTGGATTATAAATAATGTAAATAATTCAATGTGATTATCTTGTATGATGACTGTATTATGATGATAGTATATATCTGTATCATGAATCAATTTAAGTGGACCCCGACTTAAACAAGTTGAAAAACTTATTCGTGTGTTACCATTTAGTGGTCAATTGTACGGAATATGTACTTCACTGTGCAACCTACTAATAAAAGTTTCAATCAATCAATCAAAACACATAGAATCATCATACTGCTGTGATTATATGCATCAAGTGTTCATTCAAGGCTAAGGCAAAATATCGAGATATATACCGTGTATCGCAATATGGCCTTAAAATATCGCAACATTAAAAAAAGGCCATATCGTCCAGCCCTAGTTCAATGATGCCATTTCTGTTTGTCATGTATAATTTTGTCTATTTTGTGTTTATCCTTGAATAAACAGGTCAGTTTCTTGTTACCAACCATTGTGTATTATTCAAACTCCCCTAATTCAGCTGGCTAGTTGTTATCAAGAGTACTAAAACCCTTTTCAACATGATTCTGACAACTAAGTAGGCTAAATAACTTTAAACTTTAATACATGCTCAGTTAGGCCAGTATCGGTCAGTATCGGTATCGGTCAGTATCGGTATTGGATCGGAAGTGCAAAAACAATATCGGTATCGCATCGGAAGTGCAAAAACCTGGATCGGGACATCCCTAATTCACGCATATGGTTTTCTACACCAAAATGCATCTATTATTGTGTGAATGCTCCAAAGTATTCTCACATATGGTTTTGTACACCAACATCCATCTATGTATTCAACAACTTCTTCTTCTTCTTGAGATTTTGGCGCGCTCTACCTTCCACATTTTTCATCCGATTCAAACCGTTCCAACTTCAAACCGTCAGCCTATTTAGGAATCGCAGGCTTTCCCTTGACAAATTCCAAAAATTCTCACATTTCCCAGAATTCAAGGTTTTCCGGGACATTTTTCCCCATTCAAAATGAATTGGCCATTTTTCAAAAACTTCCACCATTTCCACATTTTTCAACCGTTTCAAACCATTCCACCTTCAACACATTCCACCATTCTAGATATTTAAACTTCATTTTTTACAAGTTAAAAAATTCAATGTACTAAACATAATGCAGGGTTCGATGAAAGCCCAAAAACAAATGGAGTTTTCTTTTTATAGTTTGACAGACAATTTAAAGACTTATTATTTTGAGGGATTTTGTGTTGTGTTTGTGATCTATCTATCTATCTATCTATCCATCCATCTATCTTAGAGACAAGCAAAACCTTAGTGAGTAGTGCCTTGTTTTAATTCTGCACGATGAAGTTTGATACAGAGAGTTTTCTAGAAACATTTTCCTAGATTATTGTACTGGCTATGAAATGAAAAGAATTTCAAATCCACATTTTTCACCCGATTCAAACCGTTCCAACTTCAAACTGTTCACCTTATTCGGGAATTGCTGGCTTTCCCTTGACAAATTCCCAGAATTCCAGGTTTTCCGGGACGTTTTTCCCATTCAAAATGAATTGGCCTTTTTTCAAACTTTCACCATTTCCACATTTTTCAACCTATTCAAACCATTCCACCTTCAACACATTTCACCATTCTGGACATTTAAACTTAAAATGAACGGATTTTAAGTGCACCTTGTAGTCCGAAGAATACGGTACCTCTTGAGTAATACTTATTTTTTGCGATTTGAACGGTTCCAACAGCCTAAAACAACAGAAGCATAGGGGACGGCGTGGCGCGGTTGGGAGAGTGGCCGTGCCAGCAACCTGAGGGTTCCTGGTTCAATCCCCACATTCTACCAACGTAGTCACGTCCGTCATGTCCTTGAGCAAGACACTTCACCCTTGCTCCTGATGGGTCGTGGTTAGGGCCTTGCATGGCAGCTCCCGCCATCATCATCATCGGCGGTCACTCGAAACGAGTATGACGATCCTCCTGGTAGGGGGGTATCCCTTTATGGAGGATGCCTGTGTGTGACTTTGTTTAAAGGGGAACATTATCACCAGACCTATGTAAGCGTCAATATATACCTTTAATGTTGCAGAAAAAAGACCATATATTTTTTTAACTGATTTCCGAACTCTAAATGGGTGAATTTTGGCGAATTAAACGCCTTTCTATTATTCGCTCTCGGAGCGATGACGTCACAACGTGACGTCACATCGGGAAGCAATCCGCCATTTTGTCAAACACAGAGTCAAATCAGAATATATTAATTGATGAAAATTGGGCTGACTGCACTCTCAAAGTGCATGTTGTTGCCAAATGTATTTCATATGCTGTAAACCTAGTTCATAGTTGTTAGTTTCCTTTAATGCCAAACAAACACATACCAATCGTTGGTTAGAAGGCGATCGCCGAATTCGTCCTCGCTTTCTCCCGTGTCGCTGGCTGTCGTGTCGTTTTTGTCGGTTTCGCTTGCATACGGTTCAAACCGATATGGCTCAATAGCTTCAGTTTCTTCTTCAATTTCGTTTTCGCTACCTGCCTCCACACTACAACCATCCGTTTCAATACATGCATAATCTGTAGAATCGCTTAAGCCACTGAAATCCGAGTCTGAATCCGAGCTAATGTCGCTATAGCTTGCTGTTCTATGCGCCATGTTTGTTTGAGTTGGCATCACTGTGTGACGTCACAGGAAAATGGACGGGTGTATATAACGATGGTTAAAATCAGACACTTTGAAGCTTTTTTTAGGGATATTGCGTGATGGGTAAAATTTTGAAAAAAACTTCGAAAAATAAAATAAGCCACTGGGAACTGATTTTTAATGGTTTTAACCCTTCTGAAATTGTGATAATGTTCCTCTTTAACGTGGGGAGACTGGTGCACAGACAGTCACCACACGATCCTTGATAGATCCAGGTCAGGGCCCAGTGGCATGGAGTCCAAGACGACTGGGGACCCTTTTCTGCTGCAGCCTTCATCCGCCATCCCAGCCGTTGTGACGCTCCACAGGTTTAGCAATTATCCTCCGCCTTTTCCACCGTTGAGGTCTTGGATTGTTATTTCCCCATAACTGGGCCCACATGGATGTGGGGGTGCCTTCTTCCGTCATCGCAGTCGTTGTGGTAGTTCTTACATCTACCGTCTTCCGTCTGCTCCGCCTTTGAGGTCTTCACCGTATCCCTGGCTAGGGGGCAGTCCGGTACTAGGCCTTTGCCAAGGGCCACCTGGGGTAACAGTAGTAAAGGGGTTAACCTCCTAGTGCCTCAAGACCCCATAGAGGAGCCTCCACTGCTGGATGCACTTTAACGTCATGCCCAGGACACCGCATCAGTGTGTGTGTGTGAATGGGTGAATGCGGAAATAGTGTCAAAGCGCTTTGAGTACCTTGAAGGTAGAAAAGCACTATACAAGTATAACCCATTTACCACCTACCATAGGGCATTTTTCTTCGAGTAAAGCAAAATGCCGCCCTGGACGCTCGGACAACAGACGCTCAAGCACCACCACTTCGAGGCTCGCATATGTAAAGGGCCGAACGTGACGTCAGATTAATTATTACAGCCTATTGACTTTGATCGGTCAGATCTAGTCTAGTTCTGACCAATCTAAGTCTTTGACCCTGAACCGATGAAGCCTGCCCAGGTGAAAGGCAACACGTCCTGCTGTGTTATGGCTCAGTAGTAGAAGATTTTGAGGTACTCTCTTCCTTGTCAACCAGTGCTTCTGCACCGAGGTACATACTGGTTACAGCACACCTGCCATCTCGGGAACAAGAGATTGATGTTTTTGTGGTCGCAGAGGAAATGGGTTTTGATCAGAGTAAAAAGTGTCGGCGCAAATTACGATTGTTCTTCCCGAGTTGTGTTTGCATTGGAGATGAACATCCGTTTGTGTGCTCAGATTATTGCACAGATGTTCCCAGAAAATAACGTGTCCACGCTCCTAATATTGTCCACAATGTGCACACACACACATACACACACTGGAGTCCCTGTAGGTTTCCCTGGCCCGTCGGATCACACACACATAGCAGACAATAATGAGAAAGAAGATAACTGTGTAGCATCAGCAGCTGAGCCCTGTCGCCCTCGTCACCATTAAATGTACATCCTGCATGTGGTGTCACGACCTGTCAGTCAGGTCTGACTATATTCTTGATTCCTTGGTTTTGTATTCTCTTCCTTAGTGTAGCGGTTATTTCCTGTCCAGCGCTCCTATTTTTAGTTCCACTTCGCCTCTGGTTCCCTGAGCGCTGTTTCGCCCACCTATCCCTGATTGGCACACCTGTTCATGGTTGCCAATCAGGCTTCAGTCGCAATCAAAAGTTTGCACTTGTAAAGAACATAATGTCATGGCTGTCTTGAGTTTCCAATAGTTTCGACAACTCTTATTTTTTTGTGATAGAGTGATTGGAGCACATACTTGTTGGTCACAAAAAATATTCATGAAGTTTGGTTCTTTTATGAATTTATTTTGGGTCTACTGAAAATGTGAGCAAATGTGCTGGGTCAAAAGTATACATACAGCAATGTTAATATTTGGTTACATGTCCCTTGGCAAGCTTCACTGCAATAAGGTGCTTTTGGTAGCCATCCACAAGCTTCTGGCAAGCTTCTGGTTGGATTTTTGACCACTCCTCTTGACAAAATTGGTGCAGTTCAGCCAAATTTGTTGGTTTTCTGACATGGACTTGTTTCTTCATCATTTCATCTGACATCACATGGACAAAGATAAGACCTTCTGGAGGAAAGTTCTGTGGTCAGATGAAACAAAAATGGAGCTGTTTGGCCACAATACCCAGCAATATGTTTGGAGGGGAAAAGGTGAGGCCTTTAATCCCAGGAACACCAAACCTACCGTCAAGCATGGTGGTGGTAGTATTATGCTCTGGGCCTGTTTTGCTGCCAATGGAACTGGTGTTTTATAGAGCGTAAATGGGACAATGAAAAAGGAGGATTACCTCCAAATTCTTCAGGGCAACCTAAAATCATCAGCCCGGAGGTTGGGTCTTGGGCGCAGTTGGGTGTTCCAACAGGACAATGACCCCAAACACACGTCAAAAGTGGTAAAGGAATGGCTAAATCAGGCTAGAATGAAGGTTTTAGAATGGCCTTCCCAA
Source organism: Nerophis lumbriciformis (assembly GCF_033978685.3). Taxonomy (NCBI): domain Eukaryota; kingdom Metazoa; phylum Chordata; class Actinopteri; order Syngnathiformes; family Syngnathidae; genus Nerophis; species Nerophis lumbriciformis. The sequence continues at coordinate 9,403,793 of NC_084557.2, read as the reverse complement.
AGTCCTGACTTGTGTGGAAAATGCTGAAGAAACAAGTCCATGTCAGAAAACACACATTTAGCTTAACTGCACCAATTTTGTTAAGAGGAGTGGTCAAAAATTCAACCAGAAGCTTGTGGATGGCTACCAAAAGCGCCTTATTGCAGTAAAGCTGTCTGGTTTAAGCACCGAACTATCTATTAAACAGAACAAGAAGCAAGGAATCAGGCAGAGATAGAGTTAAATTTTGCTCATGAGGAGAACGCATGGATCTGCACACTCAGTTACAGTCTCCCCCCACGCTCTGAGGAACAGTCCACGTGCCCCCCATTTTATTCAGGAGTTCCCTAGTTACATCGCTGAGGCTGCTTCTAAAGGGAGAGGTCACATATTATGCAAGCAGCTCAGTAGACACAATACGTGATTATTCAGAACGGAAATGTGCTGGGGGCCTTGTGATTGCGCCCTGTCTCTGCTTTGTCTGCCCGGTGTTGCCTTGAGGTCCGTGCTTGGCTGTTGGCTGAAAGACAGAAACATCTGCGGCGAGGCAACTCCTAACTTGCAGTGGAAGATAACAAGTTGTGTGCCTTTGCACGAAAAGAAAAAGTACAGTTTGAGCACAATATAGATAATAACTAGAGCAACTGCCTTTAAGCATAAAAGTTTTGTGATAACTTATATATAATTATTCTAACAGAAACTTGCCAAGGGACATGTAAGCAAATATTAACATTGCTGTATGTATACTTTTGACCCAGCACATTTGCTCACATTTTCAGTAGACCCATAATAAATTCATAAAAGAAGCAAACTTCATGAATGTTTTTTGTGACCAACAAGTATGTGCTCCAATCACTATCACAAAAATTTAAGAGTTGTAGAAATGATTGGAAACTCAAGACAGCCATGACATTATGTTCTTTACAAGTGTATGTCAACTTTTGATCACGACTGGATGATAGCCTGCCGTGCAGTCAGATCTTGAGGATTGTCAAATGTTGACTTTTAGTCTAATGTTGCTAATGGTTGCAAACTGGTTCATTTTTATTTACTTGCTTTTGCTTTTCGTGCACTTCCTTGCTGCACTACTTGTGAGAATTAGAAGACATTGTTACCTGCACGTGGCCCGAAGTCACAACTACCGCAGCGATGCGCATTCATGACGTGTAATTACGAAGGAATTGGTGGTGTCCAATCACGACTTTGCAGACAAAGTTGAACTAAGAAACGTTATCACACTGGTTTATTTTTTTTTAGATGTTCCGTGGAAGAAAAACAGCGAGCACATCTGTAATAAGGCTATGCAGAGTAGAGTTGTGTGGTATACCGGTACTAGTATAGTATCACGGTACCAATGAATCAAAAACGGTACTATACTCTGTTTGAAAAGTACCGGTTCGCTATATATATATATATTTTTTTAGAATATTGGTTGGGAAATGACCAAATTTCAATGGTCAAATACACGTCAGAACCCAACATTGATAAATGTTGTCAAAAAGCATGTTGTTTCAACGTTGTATTTGTGTTGTAGAATATTGGTTGGGAAATGACCCAATTTCAATGGTCAAATCAAGGTCAGAACCCAATATTGATTAAATGTCGTCAAAAGGCATGTTGTTTCAATGTTGAATTTGTATTGTAGAATACTGGTTGGGAAATGACCCAATTTCAATGGTCAAATCAACGTCAGAACTAGGGCTGCAACTAACGATTAATTTGATAATCTATTAATCTGTCGATTATTACTTCGATTAATCGATTAATAATCGGATAAAAGAGACAAACTACATTTCTATCCTATCCAGTATTTTATTGGGGAAAAAACAGCATACTGGCACCATTCTTATTTTGATTATTGTTTTTCAGCTGTTTGTACATGTTGCAGTTTATAAATAAAGGTTAATTAAAAAAAATTATTAGAGAAAAAAGCCTCTGCGCATGCGCATTGCATAGATCCAACGAATTGTTGACTAAATTAATCGGCAACTATTTTTATAATCGAATTTAATCGATTAGTTGTTGCAGCCCTAGTCAGAACCCAACATCGATTAAACGTCGTCAAAAAGCATGTTGTTTCAACGTTGTATTTGTGTTGTAGAATATTGGTTGGGAAATGACCAAATTTCAATGGTCAAATCAAGGTCAGAACCCAATATTGATTAAATGTCGTCAAAAGGCATGTTTCAATGTTGAATTTCTATTGTAGAATACTGGTTGGGAAGTGACCCAATTTCAATGGTCAAATCAACGTCGGAACTAGGGCTGCAACTAACGATTAATTTGATAATCGGTTAATCTGTCGATTATTACTTCGATTAATCGATTAATAATCGGATAAAAGAGACAAACTACATTTCTATCCTATCCAGTATTTTATTGGGGAAAAAAACAGCATACTGGCACCATTCTTATTTTGATTGTTTTTCAGCTGTTTGTACATGTTGCAGTTTATAAATAAAGGTTTATTTTTTAAAAAATAAAATAAAAAAAATAAAGAAAAAAGCCTCTGCGCATGCGCATTGCATAGATCCAACGAATTGTTGACTAAATTAATCGGCAACTATTTTTATAATCGAATTTAATCGATTAGTTGTTGCAGCCCTAGTCAGAACCCAACATCGATTAAACGTCGTCAAAAAGCATGTTGTTTCAACGTTGTATTTGTGTTGTAGAATATTGGTTGGGAAATTGACCAACATTCAATGGTCAAATCAACATCAGAACGCAACATTGATTCAACGTGTTCAAAAAGCATGTTGTTTCAATGTTGTATTTGTGTTGTAGAATACTGGTTGGGAAATGACCCAATTTCAATGGTCAAATCAATGTCGGAACTAGGGCTGCAACTAACGATTAATTTGATAATCGATTAATCTGTCGATTATTGCTTCGATTAATCGATTAATAATCGGATAAAAGAGACAAACTACATTTCTATCCTATCCAGTATTTTATTGGGGAAAAAACCGCATACTGGCACCATTCTTATTTTGATTATTGTTTTTCAGCTGTTTGTACATGTTGCAGTTTATAAATAAAGGTTTATTAAAAAAATAAAAAATAAAAACAAATAATTAAAGAAAAAAGCCTCTGCGCATGCGCATTGCCTAGATCCAACGAATCGATGACTAAATTAATCGGCAACTATTTTTTATAATCGATTTAATCGATTAGTTGTTGCAGCCCTAGTCAGAACCCAACATTGATTAAACGTCGTCAAAAAGCATGTTGTTTCAACGTTGTATTTGTGTTGTAGAATATTGTTTGGGAAATTGACCAACATTCAATGGTCAAATCAACGTCAGAACCCAACATTGATTCAACGTGTTCAAAAAGCATGTTGTTTCAATGTTGTATTTGTGTTGTAGAATATTGGTTGGGAAATGACCAGATTTCAATGGTCAAATCAAGGTCAGAACCCAATATTGATTAAATGTCGTCAAAAGGCATGTTGTTTCAATGTTGAATTGGTGTTGTAGAATATTGGTTGGGAAATTACCCAATTTCAATGGTCAAATCAACGTCAGAACCCAATATTGATTAAATGTCGTCAAAAGGCACGTTTCAATGTTGAATTTCTATTGTAGAATATTGGTTGGGAAATGACCCAATTTCAATGGTCAAATCAACGTCAGAACTAGGGCTGCAACTAACGATTAATTTGATAATCGATTAATCTGTCGATTATTACTTCGATTAATCGATTAATAATCGGATAAAAGAGACAAACTACATTTCTATCCTATCCAGTATTTTATTGGAGAAAAAAACAGCATACTGGCACCATTCTTATTTTGATTATTGTTTTTCAGCTGTTTGTACATGTTGCAGTTTATAAATAAAGGTTAATTAAAAAAAATTATTAGAGAAAAAAGCCTCTGCGCATGCGCATTGCATAGATCCAACGAATCGATGACTAAATTAATCGGCAACTATTTTTTATAATCGATTTAATCGATTAGTTGTTGCAGCCCTAGTCAGAACCCAACATCGATTAAACGTCGTCAAAAAGCATGTTGTTTCAACGTTGTATTTGTGTTGTAGAATATTGTTTGGGAAATTGACCAACATTCAATGGTCAAATCAACGTCAGAACCCAACATTGATTCAACGTGTTCAAAAAGCATGTTGTTTCAATGTTGTATTTGTGTTGTAGAATATTGGTTGGGAAATGACCAGATTTCAATGGTCAAATCAACGTCAGAACTAGGGCTGCAACTAACGATTAATTTGATAATCGATTAATCTGTCGATTATTACTTCGATTAATCGATTAATAATCTGATAAAAGAGACAAACTACATTTCTATCCTATCCAGTATTTTATTGGGAAAAAAACCGCATACTGGCACCATTCTTATTTTGATTGTTTTTAAGCTGTTTGTACATGTTGCAGTTTATAAATAAAGGTTTATTAAAAAAATAAAAAATAAAAATAAAATAATTAAAGAAAAAAGCCTCTGCGCATGCGCATTGCATAGATCCAACGAATCGATGACTAAATTAATCGGCAACTATTTTTTATAATCGATTTAATCGATTAGTTGTTGCAGCCCTAGTCAGAACCCAACATCGATTAAACGTCGTCAAAAAGCATGTGGTTTCAACGTTGTATTTGTGTTGTAGAATATTGGTTGGGGAATTGACCAACATTCAATGGTCAAATCAACGTCAGAACCCAACATTGATTCAACGTGTTCAAAAAGCATGTTGTTTCAATGTTGTATTTGTGTTGTAGAATACTGGTTGGGAAATTACCCAATTTCAATGGTCAAATCAACGTCGGAACTAGGGCTGCAACTAACGATTAATTTGATAATCGATTAATCTGATAATCGATTAATCTGTCGATTATTACTTCGATTAATCGACTAATAATCGGATAAAAGAGACAAACTACATTTCTATTCTATCCAGTATTTTATTGCGGGGGAAAACAGCATACTGGCACCATTCTTATTTTGATTCTTGTTTTTCAGCTGTTTGTACATGTTGCAGTTTATAAATAAAGGTTTATTAAAAAAATAAAAAATAGAAAAAAAAAAATTAAAGAAAAAAAGCCTCTGCGCATGCGCATTGCATAGATCCAACGAATCGATGACTAAATTAATCGGCAACTATTTTTTATAATCGATTTAATCGATTAGTTGTTGCAGCCCTAGTCAGAACCCAACATCGATTAAACGTCGTCAAAAAGCATGTTGTTTCAACGTTGTATTTGTGTTGTAGAATATTGTTTGGGAAATTGACCAACATTCAATGGTCAAATCAACGTCAGAACCCAACATTGATTCAACGTGTTCAAAAAGCATGTTGTTTCAATGTTGTATTTGTGTTGTAGAATATTGGTTGGGAAATGACCAGATTTCAATGGTCAAATCAAGGTCAGAACCCAATATTGATTAAATGTCGTCAAAAGGCATGTTGTTTCAATGTTGAATTGGTGTTGTAGAATATTGGTTGGGAAATTACCCAATTTCAATGGTCAAATCAACGTCAGAACCCAATATTGATTAAATGTCGTCAAAAGGCATGTTTCAATGTTGAATTTCTATTGTAGAATATTGGTTGGGAAATGACCCAATTTCAATGGTCAAATCAACGTCAGAACTAGGGCTGCAACTAACGATTAATTTGATAATCGATTAATCTGTCGATTATTACTTCGATTAATCGATTAATAATCGGATAAAAGAGACAAACTACATTTCTATCCTATCCAGTATTTTATTGAAAAAAAAAAAAAAAAAAAGCATACTGGCACCATTCTTATTTTGATTGTTTTTCAGCTGTTTGTACATGTTGCAGTTTATAAATAAAGGTTTATTTAAAAAAGAAAAAAGAAAATAAAAAATTAAAGGAAAAAGCCTCTGCGCATGCGCATTGCATAGATCCAACGAATCGAAGACTAAATTAATCGACAACTATTTTTTATAATCGATTTAATCGATTAGTTGTTGCAGCCCTAGTCAGAACCCAACATTGATTCAACGTGGTCAAAAAGCATGTTTCATCGTTGTATTTGTGTTGTAGAATATTGGTTGGGAAATGACCAGATTTCAATGGTCAAATCCACGTCAGAACCCAACATCGATTAAACGTTGTCAAAAAGCATGTTGTTTCAACGTTGTATTTGAATTGCTCAACGTCAGTACCTAATTCAACCAGTTCTCAACGTTGTTTCAATGTCTTGTGCCTGCTGGGATAGACCCCAGCATGTTATCTCACATTCAAACCCGAAATGGGGCCACAAACAACATCTTGTTTGGAGCCTGCAAAAAGCCCAGGAGCATATAATGAACCAGAGGCGCTTCGTGGAGGAGGGGGAAGAGGAGCGCCCCTGTCCTACTTTCCACCACGCATTCGCCCCCTCCTCGGTCTATCCTTGTGGGAACACTGGAAGTACAGTACAGGCGGGGGAATCCAGCCACGCTTGGCCTGTCACCTCCAGACAGAAGGGGGAGGGCCAGGGGAGCGTTCCATAGACAAAGGACTAAAAAGGACTGTCAATCAGTCTTTCTCCGCACCCTCTTGTGGGTTCAGTTTCCCCTCATCTTGGTCCAGCAAGTGCTCCTGAAGGAGGAAGGTATGTCAACTATGTGAGCCGATTCACCTCCATGCACATCTCTGCACTCCTCCCCCCTCTCTACTCACTTTGCCTCCCACACGCTCCGCTGCCTCCTCCGGCCGCCGTGACAGGCCCTGCCGCGGCAGGTAGACGGCCATAATTACAAAGATAAAGGAAGGACTCACTCTGAGAAAGTGCTTGGCAGCGTGTCGGAATGTATGCAGAGAAAGGAAGAGCGGCAATCAAACCAAGAGTATCAGATGCACTTTCACGGAAAAACAGATAACTCTCAAAAGCGCAACCCAGGAGCTTGTTGCTAGGATACAGCCAGGCAACATACGCCGTTACCACGGGAGTCGTTAGGATTAAAGTGTTTCCAAATAAAGATGATTCATTTACCTGTCGGCTTAAATCTAAGCACTCTTGTCTGGTTTTCCTTGACGGACTGAGTTGGAGTTGTCTCACCCGGGAGGGAATTCATAGAAGCCTTTTCCAAAAAATACAACAGAGTTTTGTCTTCGGACATACTGTACACATGTTGAAGGAGAAAACTATGTCAGACTATTAAAGGGAGGGTTCAGTCGCGGTATCATCAAGTTTCACACCGCGATAAACCCGCTGACAGATTGAGGCTGCGGGCATGCGTACTGGAGGAGTAACTGACATGTAGGTCAGATAAATATCAAAATAGTCTACACATTTATTTGTATGTGCCAAAAAAAAAGGAGGAAAATAGAAGTCTGTTTTCAGTGCCGTAACTAAACCGTTTTTGTCCCATTTAAAACACAGAGGAGGCTCTAAATTCTAAGTACTATTACTCTGGTACAAAACCAGTGAAGTTGGCTGTCACGTTCAAACACAGGACATCTATTAAACAAGACAAAAGGCAAAGAATCAAACAGAGACAGAATTCAATTTGGACTCAATTGAGGAGAGACATGCGTCAACCTGTAACCTCTTACAGTGTCTTAGCACGCTCTGACGAAGAAGGTTTTCGTCTCCTCTTTTAATTCAGATGTTCCATGTTCACGCACCAACATATGTCACAGCAGGAATGGTAAGTGTGTAAAAGAGTCATTGTTTTCGGTCGCTTTGAAGTCCAAGAAGAGGATTTCTCGGGCTTGGGCTCTTCCTGGATCCAGCTGGGGCAGGTGTTGGAGGACAATGGATAACCCCTCCCGTCTCCTGACCACAGGGACTTCAAGAGGGCAGCGGGTCGTAAATAGCGTTGACTTCAGTTACCAAATAGTTGGAAGAGAGTTTGTGAAATACTTCAAAGAGAGTTCGTTTAACACTTCAAAGAGAGTTCCTCTGGGAGTTGAGCAGATCCTGCCATCTGTCCGTGTTGAAATCACAGTGGCGTTTCACGAGCCTTCTTCCTCTTGTTAGGCCTCGAAAGACAGCATTCATAATACCACGTTTCTTTTGTGATAACTTACAAACAATTATTCCAACATTGGCACTTTGTGTAAATGGTAAATAAAAACAGAATACAATGATTTGCAAATCCTTTTCAACCTATATTCAATTGAATAGGCTGCGAAGACAAGATACTTAACGTTCGAACTGGTAAACTTTGTTATTTTTTTGCAAATATTAGCTCATTTGGAATTTTGAGGCCTTCAACATGTTTCAAAAAAGTTGTCACAAGTGGCAAAAAAGACTGATAAAGTTGAGGAATGCTCATCAAACACTTATTTGGAACATCCCACAGGTGAACGGGCAAATTGGAACAGGTGGGTGCCATGATTGGGTATAAAAGCAGCTTCCATGGAATGCTTAGTCATTCACAAACAAGGATGGGGCGAGGTTCACCACTTTGTGAACAAATGCATGAGCAAATTGTCCAACAGTTTAAGAACAACATTTCTCAACCAGCTATTGCAAGGAATTTAGGGATTTCACCATCTACGGTATGTAATATCATCAAAAGGTTCAGAGAATCTGGAGAAATCACCGCACGTAAGCGGCAAGGCCGAAAACCAACATTGAATGCCTGTGACCTTCGATCCCTCCGGCGGTACTGCATCAAAAACCGACATCAGTGTGTAAAGGATATCACCACATGGGGTCAGGAACACCAATGTAATATGTCTGCTAATGAGTGCCATTTTGCAGTCCTTATACCCACACCATAGTAACACTTGTATGTCTGACTACGGTAGCCGTAATGGGCGGACAATCCATCAAGTGGTGCGGCTTCAAAGTCATACTAAAACATTTTGACCGATTTTTGAGTGCCGTGTGTAATGTTTTATATTTTCAATGGAACATTTAACGTTTTGGTGTCATATTGGCGTCCTATTGTCAGGTTCAAACACTGATGACATCTATTAAACAGACAAGAAGCAAGGAATCATGCAGAGACAGAGTTCAATTTGGCTCAACGAGGAGAGACGTTTGGGCTGCACACTCAGTTACAATCTCCCACCACGCTCTAAGGTCCAGTCCCACGTGCTCCTCTATTTATTTGGGAGGTCCCTGGTTACATCACTGAGGCTGCTTCTGAAGGAAGGGGGGTAATTTCAGCAGCCCCAGTTGGACACAATATATGATTATTCAGAAATGCAAATGTGCTGACACTCGTGATATCGCCCTGTCTCCGCTTTGTCTGCATCACGGTACTCGATGTTCTGGACACAAACACTGATACGAGACGACTCGCAAACTTGGATTGCGAGTTGTCCCTTTGCACAGATAGAAAAGTACAACTTCAGCACAATTGATAATAACTATAGCAACGGCCTTTAAGCATAAGAGTTGTGTGATAACTTTCACATAATTATTCTAACACAAATTGCAATCGACACGTATCTCATGTGTGACTGCTATCTACTGGTCACACTTCTCATTACACCATGTACCAAATCAAATTGCTTCGAGGTCGGTAAGCACAACCAGAACTATTCCGTACATAAGGCGCACTGTCGGTTTTTGAGAAAATGAAAGGATTTTAAGTGCGCCTTATAGTCCGAAATATTAACATATGAAAGAGATGAACAATCTTGCATCACAAGTAATATTTGCATGCTGTTGCCAGGGAAATTCCTTAAGACCACATCCCCTGTGTGTGTGTGTGTGTGTGTGTGTGTGTGTGTGTGTGTGTGTGTGTGTGTGTGTGTGTGTGTGTGTGTGTGTGTGTGTGTGTGTGTGTGTGTGTGTGTGTGTGTGTGTGCGCGCGCGCGCGGTTGCACAAGGACTACTTTGTGAGGCAGTGCCGTGCCTGTTTAATGAGATAGCACATGGTAAGATGGCATGCATGTGAAATTGAGGCTGTGTAAATTGAATTAAATGGTTCGAGTGTGAGATAAAGAATGTTCATGTGATCGTGTGTCGACTCCCGTCGTCGCCTGCGTGTGCGCGCGCAGAGCAAAATTGGCAGAACATGTTTTCCAGGCTTTTCGGGATATTTTAAGGCCTAAGCATGCATTCATTGATTTAAAATCCATTTGACCTAAATGGAAACTTTCCCTAGAGCTTCCATCACCTCACCAATAGCTATTTAAATGTAAAGTGTGTATATGGAGTTTCCAGCGGCTGTAAAATATTTAATGGACTTTCCCTTAAATGCCTGAATATACCTTTTAATAACGCTTTAGAATTTCTGCACAATGACCATTAATTAACAAGTCAACATTTTCATCATAATCACCTTACCTGTCATACAAATGTAAAATTGAGTTAGCCACAGTTAATATGAATAAAGGTACCCTGACAAATTAATAATATATGCGGCAGCCTTTTTTGAAGACGCCGCTGGTTCAATTCCCAGCCAATGCCCCAACATCCAGGAAGGGTATACGGGGGAAAAAGCAAACTAAATCTTTCAAGCGTAAACCCAGAATCAATTCTAAATTGAACACAATTCTCAATTCAAACCGATTCTCGCAATACGGTATGTAACGTATAATAAAACGTTTTGAAAGTGTTACGTTCTGGCTTGGGTGTGTTTGGTCTGGACCCCTGCATGTAGAGACGACCATGAATTGATTAACGTGGACCCCGACTTAAAACAGTTGAAAAACTTATTGGGGTGTTACCATTTAGTGGTCAATTGTACGGAATATGTACTGTTCTGTGCAATCTACTAATATAAGTTTGTATCAATCAATCAATCAATCAAAGGCAAAGTGCAGGTAAAAAATGTTTTTTTTAATGTCAAAAACAAAACTAGTGCAGCAGGGCAGTGCACAGGAAGCATAGGGAACGATATGCAGCATGGAAGCAAAAAAAGCAAAAATTATCCAGCCCAACCATCCTGATTGGCAACCAGGGACTGGTGAGGGAACCAGCACTCACACTAAAGTAATGGCAAACAGAAAAAGGAAACAAAAATAGAACGGCTGGACAGGAAATAATACAGAAACTAAAAAAACAACCTGTCATGAGAGATCATGACATAAAACAGAATACAGGTTGCAAAAGCTCCTTGGTTGCTGACATATAACATAAAAAGTATTTTCTTAAAGGGGAACATTATCACAATTTCAGAAGGGTTAAAACCATTAAAAATCAGTTCCCAGTGGCTTATTTTATTTTTCGAAGTTTTTTTCAAAATTTTACCCATCACGCAATATCCCTAAAAAAAAGCTTCAAAGTGCCTGATTTTAACCATCGTTATATACACCCGTCCATTTTCCTGTGACGTCACACAGTGATGCCAATACAATACATGGCGGATAGAACAGCAAGATATAGCGACATTAGCTCGGATTCAGACTCGGATTTCAGCGGCTTAAGCGATTCAACAGATTACGCATGTATTGAAACGGATGGTTGTAGTGTGGAGGCAGGTAGCGAAAACGAAATTGAAGAAGAAACTGAAGCTATTGAGACATATCGGTTTGAACCGTATGCAAGCGAAACCGACGAAAACGACACGACAGCCAGCGACACGGGAGAAAGCGAGGACGAATTCGGCGATCGCCTTCTAACCAACGATTGGTATGTGTTTGTTTGGCATTAAAGGAAACTAACAACTATGAACTAGGTTTACAGCATATGAAATACATTTGGCAACAACATGCACTTTGAGAGTGCAGACAGCCCATTTCAGGCGTGCTAAGAACATATATTTTTCCACGATTTCAGCACTCAGGTTAACCATACCTAAATAGACTCAAAATACTGCATTACACAAGACTACCCGAATGTACTCGAATGATTGAAAAAAATAAATGTTTTTAAGCTAAATTATTGGTAAACACAGTTTATGTATAATAATTTACGTAAAACCGCGAGTAATGAATAAAGTTTTCATCAATTAATATATTCTGTAGACATACCCTCATCCGCTCTCTTTTCCTGAAAGCTGATCTGTCCAGTTTTGGAGTTGATGTCAGCAGGCCAGGGAAGCTAGGGTCGATATTCTTCTCTTGATCATCTTCGGTTCATTCTTGCCATCTCTGTCGTAGCATAGCTTTCGTCGGTAAAGTGTGCGGAACAAACGACTGACCATTTCGTCGGCTTTCCCCACACCCTCGTATTTTGAACAAATTTCGTCCAATTTCTTGCCACTTTCGCATCTTTGGGCCACTGGTGCAACTTGAATCCGTCCCTGTTCGTGTTGTTACACCCTCCGACAACACACCGAGGAAAGTGAGAAAATGGCGGATTGCTTCCCGATGTGACGTCACGTTGTGACGTCATCGCTCCGAGAGCGAATAATAGAAAGGCGTTTAATTCGCCAAAATTCATACATTTAGAGTTCGGAAATCGGTTAAAAAAATATATGGTGTTTTTTCTGCAACATCAAGGTATATATTGACGCTTACATAGGTTTGGTGATAATGTTCCCCTTTAAATTAAATCTTGAAAATTATCAATCGATTCAGAATCGTAATAATAAGATCACAATTTGGATGAGAATTAATTTTTTCCTAAGCATTTCTAATAAATATTCAATAAAACCCTCTGCTAACTTTAAAAAGAATGGGTCACAGATACATCTCACATACTGTAAATGTATATTTTGTTAATATTCCAACATTATTTCTGTCAAATTCCAAATCGGTTAACCTCAAGGAAAATAAAATATGCAAACAGCTCATATCATTGCGTATTGCCTGAATGTCAGTTAGCTAAGACAAGGACATCTGAAAAATATAAAACTGCATATATCCTTGATATGCTACAGAAATAATGAAAAATACCTACAATGCTCGCAAAAGTTATGAAAATATTCATAAATCCTGCACAAATTTGCACAAATGTGTACAATCTGACACATGGAATTTTAATTACCTGGCTAGTTTTTGTGGAAACACGGGGGGTATTTCTCCTACCAGCCGAAATGGAAAAATTCCCGTAAAAGTTTCTGCGGTGAAAAAGAGCCCATTGTCCACAGTGAACAAAGCAAAGATCTCATTTGCAACTTTTTACATCTTGAAAAAGGCTGAACCACTCTGACTAACGAGTAAGCGCAGTAAAGATTGGAGAGTTTATTGAGGTCCTCGGTTTTGGTGCAGCGAGAAGACATCAAACTTGACTAAATAGAGCAAGTCAAAGTCGTAACACAGTTTTCTGTACGTGAACCTGCTGAAGGTGTCATGATCCGTTTTCCGGGTCATGGCTTGATTTATGTTTAGTAGCTTTGTTCCTATGTTTTAGTCTGTTTCCTTGCTGTACCCTCTTCACTGCTTAAGTGTGGTGAAAACAAGACGAAACGTAAATGTCGCGAAGAGCAATATAAAAGGGAATGAGCTGGAGGGGAGCACTAATTACTAAACAAGGGCAGGTGTGGAGAATTAGTGTCCATGGAAACCAAAAGTAAACAAAAGGAAAAAGGGTACAGCAAGGAAACAGACTAAAACATAGGAAAAAAGCTACCGTATTTTTGGCTAAAAAATCTAGGAAAAATTTAATCTGTAGGAAAGAATTCCTCTGACAAGTATGTTTCTTTTTTTTTGAGTGGTCAGCTTGAAGCGTCCCTCTGTCTCTGACTCCCTCGTCGTCATGTGACATGAGTGCGTGTTTGTTATGATTTTGCTTGCTAGCTTCCATTACTCGTTTTATCTTGCCCCTGATTGGCCAGTTTCTGATGTTTCGCCCTAAGCTTAGCCAATTGTGACTCATTATCTGAACACCAACCAATCATGTTCGAAATAAACTTCTACCAAACCAAACCAACTGACGCTGTGGTCAAAGTTGGAATTGCCACAAAACAACACTTTACTGCCATCTGGTGGCTAAGGTGGATAGTTCAGCTCCGCACCTTAATTAGTCACATTTCATTAGTCAGGTAAACTGCAATGAATGGGGCCATATGAATCCCCTTCCTAATGTACAAACTCTAGAATGTTTCACATCACAAGAATCAATACATTGATACAACGTTGATCACACATACATGTCCTTTAAATCTGACTTTGAAACAACGTTGCAAAATAGTTGTATTTGTAAATTGAGACAACGTTTGTGTCCAACGTTGGTTTCACGTTGTTGGTTGGGAAATCACCAAATTTCATTGGTCAAATCAACGTCGCAACCTGACATTGAATAAACGTTGTCAAAAAGCATGTTTCAACGTTGTATTTGTGTTGTAGAATATTGGTTGGAAAATGACCAAAATTCAACAGTCAAATGAAGGTCAGAACCCAACATTGATTAAACGTCGTCAAAAACCATGTTGTTCCAACGTTATGTTTGAGTTGCTCAACGTCAGGACCTAATTCAACAAGTTCTCAACGTTGTTTCAATGTCTTGTGCCTGCTGGGTGATGGATGCTGTTTAGCAATACTTTGATTACAGAATGTAAGCAAGCTCGGGAAAGAATCACAAACTGTACTTTTGTTGCGCTTGAACAGACAATGCTGACACACACACACACTTACTCACTCACTCACTCACTCACATTCTTGTATTTCTTACCTTCTTGAGACCTCCGAAAAATGCTTACCTCTTTAGGACCACCCTTTCTAGATACATCAAGATTTGTATTTACAACATTAATAATATTTACATATGATGCAAAATATTAACTTGTAGTTAATTTTTTTTGTGTAATGTTTGAGATAGGCTCCAGCGCCCCCCGCGACCCCAAAAGGGAATAAGCGGTAGAAAATGGATGGATGGATGGATGTTTTTTATTCTTCATTATTTACTTCAAGTTATTAGAGTATGTCTCTATATACATATTTTATTTTTTTTTAATTCATTTTGGCCAAAGGGGGCACATTTTAATTTCTTACACACACTTGTTATTACATATGTTGGCTAGAGAGGGAGTACTTCAAATTTTTACACACACTTGTTATTTCATATGTTGACCAAAGAAAGGGGCACTTTTAAAACCGACACACAGTCAATTTGAAAAATCCCTCCTTTTTGGGACCACCCTAATTTTTAATAGATTTCACCACCAGGGGTGCAAATGAGACATTCTCTATTAGATGCAATGGTTTTCTGTATTGGGACCATGATTTATGTCATCACTTGTTCACCGGTCCTCATAAGGAAGGTGCTTTTTCTTGTTGATGTCTCAAGAAGGGAAGAAATGCAAGAACACACACACACATTCTTATATTTGTTACCTTCTTGAGACCTCCAAAGAATGCCTACCTTTTTAGGACTACCCTTTCTAGAAATATAAAGATTTGTATTTACAACATTAATAATATTTACATACTACGCAAATATAAAAAAGGTAAGCTTTTAGTTAATTTTGTATTTTTATTTTTTATTTTTTGTTTGTAATTGTTTTTTAAACTTCATTATTTACTTCGAGTTATTACAGTATGTCTCTCTCTCTCTCTCTCTCTCTCTCTCTCTCTCTCTCTCTCTCTCTCTCTCTCTCTCTCTCTCTCTCTCTCTCTATATATATATATATATATATATATATATATATATATATATATATATATATATATATAATTTTTTTTTTTTTTTTTTTTTTTTTTTTTTATTAATTTTGGCCAAAGGGGGCACATTTAAATTTCTTACACACACTTGTTATTACATATGTTGGCCAGAGGGGGAGCACTTCAAATTTTTACACACACTTGTTATTTCATATGTTGACCAGAGTGGGACCACTTTTAAAACCGACACACAGTCTAAAATCCTTCCTTTTCCACCACCAGGGGTGCAAATGAGACGTTCTCTATTAGATGCAATGGTTTTCCGTATTGGGACCAAGATTTATGTCCTAACTTGTTCACACCTCCTCATATGGAAGGTACTTTTCCTTGTTGATGTCCCAAGAAGTGTAGAACACACACACATTCTTGTACATCTTACCTTCTTGAGGCCTCCGAAAAAGGCCTACCTCTTTATTACAGTATAAAAATATAAAAATATCTATAAAAATATAGATATTTATTTTAGTTTTTTTAATTAATTTTGGCCGTAGGGAGCGCATTTCAATTTCTTACACACACTTGTTACCACATATGTTGGCCAGAGGGGGCGCACTTCAAATTTTTACACACACTTGTTATTTCATATGTTGACCAGAATATGTTTTGATAGATTTCACCACCAGGGGTGCAAATGAGACATTCTCTATTAGATGCAATGGTTTTCCATATTGGGACCAAGATTTATGTCCTAACTTGTTCACACCTCCTCATATGGAAGGTACTTTTCCTTGTTGATGTCCCAAGAAGTGTAGAACACACACACACATTCTTGTATTTCTTACCTTCTTGAGACCTCTGAAAAAGGCCTACCTGTTTATTACAGTATGCCTCTATATAGATATTTATTTTAGTTTTTTTTTATTAATTATGGCCGAAGGGAGCGCATTTCAATTTCTTACACACACTTGTTACTACATATGTTGACCAGAGGGGGCGCACTTCAAATTTTTACACACACTTGTTATTTCATATGTTGACCAGAATATGTTTTGATAGATTTCACCACCAGGGGTGCAAATGAAACATTCTCCATTAGATGCAATGGTTTTCCGTATTGGGGCCATGATTTATGTCCTAACTTGTTCACACCTCCTCTTATGGAAGGTACTTCTTCTTGTTGATGTCCCAAGAAGTGTAGAACACACACACACACACACATTCTTGTATTTCTTACCTTCTTGAGACCTCTGAAAAAGGCCTACCTGTTTATTACAGTATGCCTCTCTATAGATATTTATTTTAGTTTTTTTTTAATTAATTTTGGCCGAAGGGAGCGCATTTCAATTTCTTACACACACTTGTTACTACATGTGTTGGCCAGAGGGGGTGCACTTCAAATTTTTACACACACTTGTTATTTCATATGTTGACCAGAATATGTTTTGATAGATTTCACCACCAGGGGTGCAAATGAGACATTCTCTATTAGATGCAATGGTTTTCCATATTGGGACCAAGATTTATGTCCTAACTTGTTCACACCTCCTCATATGGAAGGTACTTTTCCTTGTTGATGTCCCAAGAAGTGTAGAACACACACACACATTCTTGTATTTCTTACCTTCTTGAGACCTCTGAAAAAGGCCTACCTGTTTATTACAGTATGCCTCTATATAGATATTTATTTTAGTTTTTTTTTATTAATTATGGCCGAAGGGAGCGCATTTCAATTTCTTACACACACTTGTTACTACATATGTTGACCAGAGGGGGCGCACTTCAAATTTTTACACACACTTGTTATTTCATATGTTGACCAGAATATGTTTTGATAGATTTCACCACCAGGGGTGCAAATGAAACATTCTCCATTAGATGCAATGGTTTTCCGTATTGGGGCCATGATTTATGTCCTAACTTGTTCACACCTCCTCTTATGGAAGGTACTTCTTCTTGTTGATGTCCCAAGAAGTGTAGAACACACACACACACACACACACACATTCTTGTATTTCTTACCTTCTTGAGACCTCTGAAAAAGGCCTACCTGTTTATTACAGTATGCCTCTCTATAGATATTTATTTTAGTTTTTTTTAAATTAATTTTGGCCGAAGGGAGCGCATTTCAATTTCTTACACACACTTGTTACTACATGTGTTGGCCAGAGGGGGTGCACTTCAAATTTTTACACACACTTGTTATTTCATATGTTGACCAGAATATGTTTTGATAGATTTCACCACCAGTGGTGCAAATGAAACATTCTCTATTAGATGCAATGGTTTTCCGTATTGGGACCATGATTTATGTCCTAACTTGTTCACACCTCCTCTTATGGAAGGTACTTCTTCTTGTTGATGTCTCAAGAAGGGTAGAAATACAAGAACACACACACACACACACACACATTGTTCCAAAGAAGGTTTGGTATCCACATCCTGAGCAGAATGTATAAGGCGTTCTTTAATACTACTGGAAATATCAGGAGGTCAACACAGGTCATTATTGTGGTTTAGGTTGTGTTGCATCGTGTTGTTGTGTGAGACCAAGTGTCTTTGTGCATGAAGTGAAAGCGGCACATGTGAGCGCCATCAAAGTTCCTTTTGCTTCCAAAAGTGTTGTTGCTCCAGTGGGACAACTTGTGATGCCAGCCACAGATAAGCTCCTGATAGCTGACGTTTTGTCTGGTGTTTATTATTCACAAGAGTACCGCTTTTTGTTTGTGCTGTTTATTTTGGGAAGGTGGAGGGGGTGAGGGTGTCGTGTTTTCTCCCCCCTGTGTGCTCCTCGTGTCACAAAATCTACTACAGATGGAGAGCAAGATAAGCGCTGCACAGGCTGATCCTTTTGCCTTCTCTCCAAAGGTCGTGACACGGACATTCCCAGTGGCCTACGCGGTACGTCCAACACCCCCCTGCTGCCTCCACCCGCCCTCCTGCTTTTATCCTGATGCCCAATTCTGCAAATGTTTGCACAAGTAGTGTAAAGATGAGAAGAAAAGTCAAATAAGGATCGAGGTCAATTTGTGCAACGCTGACTCAAAGAGTCAGGTGATGACACCAGCAGACAAACAGTTAGTCTGCACGACGGACAGTTGTGAGGTTTTTTTTCTTTTGGGCTCCTTGGATATTTTCAGGAGGGCCCGAGAGCAAAGAAAGGCTGAGGTGAATCCCCAAGGCAACTCTTTCAGTACCCAATAGTGAATGCCAAGTGATTAATTTTTGTTTTAAATAAGTTAAATCGCAATCGAGTTTTGATTAATCACAAGTAATTATTAATTCAAAGAATTACTTGTGTACGGTATACCGGTATTAGTATAGTACCGCGATACTAATGAACCATTAGTGTCACGTCGTGACATTGCTGGTTTTACGAGCAGAGGAGCATGTTCGGCAGCGCACAATCACAGAGTACTTACAAGCAGACACAGTATTTAGACAGAAAAGGGAGAACGGACGCATTTTGGCCTAAAAAGTAAAGATAAAGGTGAAGTTATAACACTGAAACACCCTCAGGAAGAGGTGCTTTAAGACATGGCTAGCTAGCGAGCAGCTAACATCCATCCGCAGTCGGCAGTGTTTTAGCTACTTCTAAATCACTAATCCTCGCCTCCATGGCGACAAATAAAGTACGTTTCTTGCAAGTATCATTATCACTGCAGGACGAGGAATAGCTAAACATGCTTCAAATGTAAACAAACACCATGGGTAGATTTACACCTAACATCCACTGTAATGATACCAAGTACAGGCACGTATCTAGTCGATACTCTGATTATGTCGATGTTTTTTGGCATCACAACATCTTCTTTCGTTTTAAAAAAAATGTATATTATGTTTATAAACTCAGGAAATATGTCCCTGGACACATGAGGACTTTGAATATGACCAATGTATGATCCTGTAACTACTTGGTATCGGATTGATCCCCAAATTTGTGGTATCATCCAAAACTAATGTAAAGTATCAAACAACAGAAGAATAAGTGATTATTACATTTTAACAGAAGTGTAGATAGAACATTGTAAACGTCTCTCTCCTGCGAGGGTTCTCCTGTTTCCGATAGATCTTTGTGAGCCCGGTAGACAGTTTGAATACAATCTTCTTATTTTCATTCAACAGTCTGGATTGCTTTTTAGCAGTCTTTTCCAGGCGTGTTGATGCGTGCGCTCTCTGCTCGTGTGTCTCTCTCTCTCTCCAACTCCCAACTCCAACCCCGTGTCTCGTTACGGCTGCTGTTAATAAAGGCGACAGGTGATTAGATAACAAGGCCCACCTGGGCCATCTATTCACCTGTCGCTGTCTTCGAGGCCGGTCCTTGCACACCCCGTTCCGCAGCAGGCCCGCAGGCCACGCCCCCCTCCACAAACATGATAAAAGAGAAAGTAAGCAGATATTAACAGCAAATGAACAAGTATATTAATAATTCATTTTCTACCACTTGTTCTTAATAATGTTGACAAAATAATAGGTAGATAAATGACACAATATGTTACTGCATACGTCAGCATACTAATTAGGAGCTTTAGTTTGTTTACTTACTACTAAAAGACAAGTTGTCTAGTATGTTCACTATTTTATATAAGGACTGAATTGCAATAAGAAACATATGTTTAATGTACCCTAAATTTTTTTGTTAAAATAAAGCCAATAATGCAATTTTTTGTGGTCCCCTTTATTGAGAAAAGTACCGAAAAGTATCGAAATAATTTTAGTACCGGCACTGGAACAAAAATGTAGGTATCGTTACAACACTAGTACATACTTTAAATGAAGACCCCAGTATTTTGACATAAACCATTATGTTGTCAGAATGTCATACACCAAATTTTGGAGGTAAGGGTGACGGTGATATGATAATGTAATATGAATAAGAATTAGGGTTGTCCCAATACCAATATTTTGGTACCAGTAAAAGTACTTCGATACTTTTCGATACTTTTTGTAAATGAAGGGGACCACAAAAAAATGTCATTATTGGCTTTATTTTAACAAAAAAATCTTAGGGTACATTAAACATATGTTTCTTATTGCAATGTTGTTCCTAAATAAAATAGTGAACATACTAGACAACTTTTCTTTTAGTAGTAAGTAAACAAACAAAGGCACCTAATTAGTCTGCTGATGTATGCAGTAACATATTGTGTCATTTATCTACCTATTATTTTGTCAACATTATTAAGGACAAGTGGTAGAAAATGAATTATTAATCCACTTGTTCATTTACTGTTAATATCTGCTTACTTTCTATTTTAACATGTTCTATCTACACTTCTGTTAAAATGTAACAATCACTTATTCTTCAGTTGTTTGATACTTTACATTAGTTTTGGATGACACCACAAATTTGGGTATCGAGCCGATACCAAGTAGAAGTTCGACACCGCTGAACTAACTCATTGGTGAGGGACACTTCACGTTACTTGTGAAACACTGGCAGAAAACAAACGCTATTGAAGGACTCAAGGACTTTAGGTGGACCTTTGTTTCCCATCCCCCACATTTTCATGGACAAAACGTTAGAAACACATACCTGACAGTGTGGTGCAGGGCTGTTCTACAGTTCTGCAAACGACAACCACGATAATGAGCATTGGTTTAATGCAGGGGTTGGCAACCAAAACATTGAAAGAGCCATATTGCACCAAAAATACAAAAAAACGAATCTGTCTGAAGCCGCAAAAAATGAAAAGCCGTATATACGTTTTATAATGAAGGCAACACATGACCTAAGCGTCTATATTAGTTATATTAGCCTACTATCAAAATGACTATGTGTCGCAGGCTGAAGCAAATCTTCGTTGACAGAAATGTTGAAATTTAACATATATTCTATACATTTTTACAACATTAGAAACAATTAGTAAATCAGAGGCTACTCAGAAAGTGAGATTACTCCTGGAAATGACTGGCTTTTAATGGCCAAAGGTATAGATGTGTGTGTCCAAGTTAAAGAAGAAAACGGCAGGCTGGCTTCTTCTAATGGATTTATTACAATCTTTGGCAAGCTAGGTACTGTTTGCTGTGGTCTGGAACAACATGGCACATAAACAACTATCAGAAATGCTGCCAATATTACATACAGATAATGCGTCATGAGACATGCACAACTAAATTATATACAAAGAGGATAAAAGTAAAGGATATTAAATGAGCTCAAATATACCTACAAATGAGGCACAATTAAGTTAAAGTACCAATGATTGTCACACACACACTAGATGTGGCGAAATTATTCTCTGCATTTGACCCATCACCCTTGATCACCCCCTGGGAGGTGAGGGGAGCAGTGAGCAGTAGTGACAGCCGCGCCCGGGAATCATTTTTGGTGATTTAACCCCCAATTCCGACCCTTGATGCTGAGTGCCAAGCAGGGAGGCAATGGGTCCCATTTTTATAGTCTTTGGTGTGACTCGGCCGGGGTTTGAACTCACAACCTACCCATCTCAGGGCGGACACTCTAACCACAAGGTAATGATGCAATATGTACATACAGGTAGCCTAAATAGCATGTTAGCGCATTGATTAGACCTTGTCTTGTTCTGTATATTGTACAGTATTTTGTATTTCTATAGTGTTTTGTATATTGTACAGGATTGCTTATTATTTTTATTGGATAGTAGTCTGTTTATTTCAATTTTTACTTTTTTCTTTATTACCTGTTGTGTAATTTAATTTATTTTTACCCTATATTTGTTCCCACTACCGCACATTTAAATTGGAGTCCTTAATCTCGTTATATGCAAATATAATGACAATAAAGTCTATTCTATTCTATTCTAGTCATGCACTGACCAAATATGCCTGATTAGCACGCCAACAAGTCAATAACATCAACAAAGCTCACCTTTGTGCATCACGCACAGCATAAAACTTTTGGTGGACAAAATGAGACAAAGGTGAATATTTTACATGTAAACAAACTGTTGTGTCACAGTCCACACAATGGTGAGTTCAAGAACCGCCAAAATTAGTAGGACAAAACGATGTTCACTCTCATCAGTGAAGCATACACACAAACATATTAAACAGTGGTAGTTCTAACAATTGGGAAGGTTTGTGTCATGTTTGTCCTCCAGAACAAAACAAAAAAAAATTTCCATTTTAATTTTTTTTAAATGCTCCAGGGAGCCACTAGGACGGCACTAAAGAGCCGCGGGTTGCTGACCCCCGGTTTAATGCATACGTCTCTGGGTGTCATTTCGGGTGTACCTAATGAAGTGTCCGGTCTTCCTCTGCCACTGAGACGATGAAGGTATCCGTAGGGGGCGGTACCCTGATGTTGAAGCCCCGCCCCCAGGAGCAGCTCGAGCTGCTGTGAGATCCTCACAGCTCACTTAACGGTTGGCATACCAACAGTTTACTCCTACTGACCGCCGCTCCCGTGTCCATACTCCGTCTCGAAGCGTGGATTTTTAAAAGTCTCCGGACCTCTTTTTTTTTTTAAATCTCCTCCGTCCACTACCGCCCAGCGACACTCCACAGACGAGCTGCTGATAAAGACCGGCAAAGTTCAAAGGTTTCGGCTCAGAGGTAAGAAACCCGGACTTTTCTGTTGCCGTAAAGTGACAACTTTGGCAGTGAATCGTGTGCAATACATGTTTGTTGTGGTCAGTGCGTTTACGACATTGTTGTCTTCGTCTGTTTACTCTTTCTCCCGCAAATCACATTTTTCTCTTCGGTTACATTCAAATTAAATGCACACCGGGTTCCTCATTATTACCATAGGGACAAAACATATGTCCAGAAACTACATGTAATCAATAGTATTAGTAAGTAATTTGATGGGAATGCTGACAGCAGCGATGGCCATTGTCCTGTACTGTATGTACGTGTGTGTGTGCAGGGGCGGAGCACTCATTTCAGGGCCCCATACACAAGACTCCTAAGGGCCCCCCGCCCACCGCTAACACTTCTTCCGACTCATTTTCGGACATGCTGCGAACTTGAAACAACTGGAAATATGTGATGCATTATATTGTATCGTATGCATGTTCGAAGTAAACTAAAACTGAACTGAACACTTGGTATTAGGGGTGTGGGGAGAAAATCGATTCGAATTAAAAAAAAAAAAAAAAAATCTATTTTTTTAATTTTTTTTTATTTTTTTATTTTTTTTAAATTAATCAATCCAACAAAACAATACACAGTAATACCGTAACAATGCAATTCAACTCCAAAACCAAACCCGACCCAGCAACACTCAGAACTGCAATAAACAGAGCAATTGAGAGGAGACACAAACACGACACAGAACAAACCAAAAGTAGTGAAACAAAACTGAATATTATCAACAGTATCAATATTAGTTACAATTTCAACATAGCAGTGATTAAAAATCCCTCATTGACATTATCATTAGACATTTATAAAAAAAATAAAAAATAAATGAATAGTGTCACAGTGGCTTACACTTGCATCTCATAAACTTGACAACACACTGTCCAATATTTTCACAAAGATAAAATAAGTCATATTTTTGGTACATCTAATAGTTGAAACAAATTTACATTATTGCAATCAGTTGATAAAACATTGTCCTTTACAATTATAAAAGCTTTTTACAAAAATCTACTACTCTGCTTGCATGTCAGCAGACTGGGGTAGATCCTGCTGAAATCCTATGTATTGAATGAATAGAGAATCCTTTTGGATTGAGAAAATATCGTTTTTGAATCAAGAATCGCGTTGAATCGAAAAAAAAAAAATCGATTTTTAATCGAATCATGACCACAAGAATCGATATTGAATCGAATCGTGGGACACCGAAAGATTCGCAGCCCTACTTGGTATGTTTAGATAAATATATATATATATATATTTTTTTACAAACTAGTGCTAAAAAAATCATTGTAAAGATGCCAGAATATTAATATTCAAGCTGAGATAGGCTCCAGCACCCCCCGTGACCCCGAAAGGGACAAGCGGTAGAAAATGGATGGATGGATGGATATTAAATAATATAATGTTATTCAATAGGATAATACATAAATGATAAATGGGTTGTACTTGTATAGCGCTTTTCTACCTTCAAGGTACTCAAAGCGCTTTGACACTACTTCCACATTTACCCATTCACACACACATTCACACACTGATGGAGGGAGCTGCCATGCAAGGCGCTAACCAGCACCCATCAGGAGCAAGGGTGAAGTGTCTTGCTCAGGACACAACGGACATGACGAGGTTGGTACTAGGTGGGGATTGAACCAGGGACCCTCGGGTCGCGCACGGCCATTCTTCCACTGCGCCACGCCGTCCCTCAGTCATATTTTCTTTTACTTTAGAGTTTAAAGTACAGATTTGCCGATACACATAGGATTATCATCAATGGCTAATACGATTCATAATATCACATAAATAATATTAAAATATGTTATTGTTAGTGCATCTCTTAGGAGTTAAGTCTCCCCATGTCTTTAAAAAATAGTTTAATTGAGGGTCTTTTAACGCACCACAGTTATAGGCAATGAGATGCAAATGTGAAACTTGTACATAACTTTCTCCGATGCTGCCACAAATAGATTCACCAGACTTTCCACATTATAAGGCGCACCTAAAAACCTCAAATTTTCTCAAAAGCTGACAGTGCGCCTTGTAATCCGGTGCGCCTTATATATGGACCAATATTGAACCACAACATGTCTCGTAACTACGGGATGCATAACATAACCCCAGTCTCTACCGTATTTTCCGCACTATAAGGCGCACCTAAAAACCACAAATGTTCTCAAAAGCTGACAGTGCGCCTTATAACCCGGTGCGCTTTATATATGGATTAATATTAAGATTCATTTTCATAAAGTTTCGGTCTCGCAACTTCGGTAAACAGCCGCCATCTTTTTTCCCGGTAGAACAGGAAGCGCTTCTTCTTCTACGCAAGCAACCGCCAAGGTAAGCACCCGCCCCCATTGAACAGGAAGCGCTTCTTCTTCTACTGTAAGCAACCACCCGCCCCGGAAGAAGAAGAAGCGCGCGGTGCATGCTGGGATATGTGACGTTTCATTTCCATTTGTGTGTTTATGTAAAGACCCCAAAATGGCTCCTATTAAGTGTGTTGTCTGTCTAATTATAAATAATGCAGACGAGGCGTGTTAACTGAGTTCTCAACGTTTACTCACAGCGTGCTCATAACCACATTCTAACTGCCAGCATACAACGCTTCTCAGGGCTACCGCGCATGCTCGTCACTATCGTTGCATGCTGGGTAGTGTAGTTGTTATATTTGCTAGCTCATAACATCACATTAAGAGACACGCTTACGCGCTTAATTCAATACTCGCCGTCATTCCGGGTGGATTGACAAAAGACCTCCAGCCGCAACATATTGGTGTCAACAGGGCATTCGAAGCTAGACTGCTAACGGCGTGGGAACAGTGGATGACAGAAGGCGAACACACCTTCACTAAGACAGGGAGACAGCGCCGGACGACATACGCCAACATCTGCCAGTGGATCGTAAATGCCTGGGCAGATATATCGGTCACAACTGTGGTCCGAGCTTTCCGGAAGGCAAGATTCACAGAACTGCTGGACAACAACAGCGACACTGACTCCGATTACTTCGACGAGACGGACCCGGCCATTTTGGATCCCACATTCGCCCAACTTTTCAATTCGGACACCGAAGGATAAGAATTCGAGGGATTTATGAATGAAGAATAACTTCAGAAAGTGAGCGTTATGTTTATTTTGTGTGTTGTGACATTAACGTTCGAGCAACATTATGTTGCTATTGCTCTGCACTATTTTGTGATTGCACATTTGCGTACATTTTGGGAGTGAACAGAGTTGTTAGAACGCTGGTTTTTAATATATTATTAAAGTTTGACTGACCTATCTGACTGTTTTTTTGACATTCCTTTAGCGCAGTTAGATGCGGCTTACAACACCGGGCGGCTTATAGGTGGACAAAGTTTTGAAATATGCCGTTCATTGAAGGCGCGGCTTATAACCCAGGGCGCCTTATGGTGCGGAAAATACGGTACTATAGCGTCTATTTTTATGCGCCCTATAATGCGGTGCGCCTTATATATGAACAAAGTTTTAAAATGGGCCATTCATTGAAGGTGCGCCTTATAATCCGGTGCGCCTTATAGTGCGGAAAATACGAGACTCTATTTTTACCTTTCTTCTATCATCTCATCCTGGTTGTCAAATGTTGGTGTGAATGCTTAAAGGTGAGCTCTGATGACATTATGAGGTCTGTTTTAAGTGAAATGTTCAAAGTTAGGTTTGCCGCCATCGAGGTGGAACAAAATATTTAGTATTTTTGGACATCCTTTTGAAACTTTTTGCAGAAAAAAACTTCAAATTTTATAAAAGCTATAGGTGCCCCCTCAGTACAACCACCCCACTTTGACGTGTGTGTGTGTGTGTGTGTGTGTGTGTGTGTGTGTGTGTGTGTGTGTGTGTGTGTGTGTGTGTGTGTGTGTGTGTGTGTGTGTGTGTGTGTGTGTGTGTGTGTGTAAAGCTGGCATGATTCCCACGGGCTCCAGCATGACTGAACCTGTCAGCTGACATCTTCAGGGTCACCTCATACATGATGGTGATGCTCTACCTTTAGCTGCAGGGCATGACATGACTGCCACTTTCCATCCATCAGAGGCGTACGTACAGTATGTCAATAAAATAAGAATAAATGATTGCGTCCCTCTGATGTCCACCACCACAGTGAGTGTGACAAGGCCGACTAACCGTAAAGAAAGGAATTCTCAAGTGTCTGAGGACATTCAATACACAGTTCTCCGAATGTGCACAGAAGCTTTAGAAGAGCCAAAATGACAGAAATGTATTAATTGAGAACTTAAAGGGGTTTTATTATGCAAAACTAACTTTTCTGACCTGTTGGTAGCAGTTTTTGTGTATTTTGGATCCACATAAGTTCTGAAAATTTGAACTCAAATGCAAGGTTTGTAAAGTTTAAAGCCCGCGAGTCAGTGTTGTCCCGATACCAACATTTTGGTACCGGTACCAAAATTATTTCGATACTTTTCGGTACTTTTCTAAATAAAGGGGACCACAATAAATAGCATTATTGGCTTTATTTTAACAAAAAAATCTTAGGGTACATTAAACATATGTTTATTATTGCAAGTTTGTCCTTAAATAAAATAGTGAACATACTAAACAACTTGTCTTTTAATAGTAAGTAAACAAACAAAGGCTCCTAATTTAGCTGCTGACGTATGCAGTAACATATTGTGTCATTTATCTACCTATTATTTTGTCAACATTATAAAGGACAAGTGGTAGAAAATTAATTATTAATCTACTTGTTCCTTTACTGTTAATATGTGCTTATTTTCTGTTTCAACATGTTCTATCTACACTTCTGTTAAAATGTAATAATCACTTATTCTTCTGTTGTTTGGATACTTTACATTAATTTTGGATGATAGCACAAATTTGGGTATCAATCCGATACCAAGTAGTTACAGGATCATACATTGGTCATATTCAAAGTCCTCATGTGTCCAGGGACATATTTCCTGAGTTCATAAACATAATATACATTTTTTTTAAACGAAAGATGTTGTGATGCCAAAAAATATTGACGTAATCATAGTAATATCAATTAGATACACTTCTGTAATTGGTATCATTACAGTGGATGTTAGGTGTAGATCCACCCATGGCGTTTGTTTACATTGTGATGTCGGTGAGCTACGGTGTGTAGTGAAGCATGTTTAGCTATTCCTCGTCCTGCAGGGATGATACTTGTAAGAAACGTACTTTATTTGTCGCCATGGAGGCGAGGATTAGTGATTTAGAAGTAGCTAAAACACTGTCGACTGGGGCTGGACTTTAGCTATCAGCTAGCTAGCCATGTCTTAAAGCACCTCTTCCTGAGGATGTTTCAGTGTTATCACTAGAGATAAATGCGTTAAAATGTAATATCGGAAATTATCGGTATCGTTTTTTTTATTATCGGTATCGTTTTTGTTTTTTTATTAAATCAACATAAAAAATAGAGATGTCCGATAATATCGGCCTGCCGATATTATCGGCCGATAAATGCGTTAAAATGTAATATCAGAAATTATCGGTATCTTTTTTTTTTATTATCGATATCGTTTTTATTTTTTTATTTTATGTATTTTTTTATTAAATAAACATAAAAAACACAAGTTACACTTACAATTAGTGCACCAACCCAAACGTGTTGTTTCTTTCTGTTATTAAAATTCTGGTTCCTACATTATATATCAATATTTATCAATACAGTCTGCAAGGGATACAGTCCGTAAGCACACATGATTGTGCGTGCTGTTGGTCCACTAATAGTACTAACCTTTAACAGTTAATTTTACTCATTTTCATTAATTACTAGTTTCTACTGTTTTTATATTGTTTTACTTTCTTTTTTATTCAAGAAAATGTTTTTAATTTATTTATCTTATTTTATAAAAAAAATTAAAAAGTACCTTATCTTCACCATACCTGGTTGTCCAAATTAGGCATAATAATGTGTTAATTCCACGACTGCATTTATCGGTTGATATCGGTATCGGTAATTAAAGAGTTGGACAATATCGAAATATCGGATATCGGCAAAAAGCCATTATCGGACATCCCTAGTTATAACTTCACCTTTATTGTCAGTTTTTAGGCCAAAATGCGTCCGTTCTCCCTTTTCTGTCTACACACTGTGTCTGCTTGTAAATACTCTGATTGTGCTCTGCCGAACATGCTCCTCTGCTTGTAAACCAGCAATAACAAGACGTGACGACGACGGGTACTTTTCAGTACGGTATAGTACCAAATATGATTCATTAGTATCGCGGTACTATGCTGCCCTGGCAAAACTCAAGCCCATATGGAAAGACACAAACATCAGTCTGACATCAAAGGTGAGATTACAGCGCTCACTTGTAATGTCGATCTTCCTTTACGCCTGTGAAACATGGACCCTTACAGCAGAGCTGCAGAAAAGAATTCAGAACATGGAGATGAGATGCTACAGAAGACTCATGGGTATCTCCTACACCCAACATATCACAAACGAAGAAGTCCGGCAAAAGATCAGCCAAGCCATCGGCCCACATGATGACCTGCTCACCACGGTCATAAAGCGGAAACTGAGGTGGTATGGACACATCATCAGATCCTCAGGCCTTGCAAAAACCATCCTGCAAGGCACCGTACAAGGTGGCAGGAGACGAGGGAAACAAAAGAAAAGATGGGAAGATAACATCGGAGAATGGACTCACCTGAAACTCACTGAGGCAATGAGAGCTGCTGAGGACAGAGAGGGATGGAGAGAGCTGGTCAGCCCCAACGACCCTCCGGGGTTATGGGATAGGTTAGGTTAGGTTACTATACTAATAGCGGTATACCGTACAACCCTACAGTGTTGTTTACTATGGGAATGACGGGGCACAGCCGTGACGTCATCTGACAAGGACCGCTTGTCGGGCGGCATGGCGTAGTGGGTAGAGCAACCGTGCCAGAAACCTGAGGGTTGCAGGTTCGCTCCCTCCTCTTACCATCCAAAAATCGCTGCCGTTGTGTCCTTGGGCGGGACACTTCACCCTTTGCCCCCGGTGCCACTCACACCGGTGAATTGAATGATGAATGATAGGTGGTGGTCGGAGGGGCCGTTGGCGCAAATTGCAGCCACGCTTCCGTCAGTCTATCCCAGGGCAGCTGTGGCTATGAAAGTAGCTTACCACCACCAGGTGTGAATGATGGGTTCTACATGTAAAGCGACTTTGGGTACTTAGAAAAGCACTATATAAATCCCAGTTATTATTATTAAGGACAAGCCAGAAGTCTCCATTTAAGCCATCTGTATACACACACACACACACACACACACACACACACTGAGAGCAATTTTAAAACGCTTCACCGTGGCCAGCGCAAGTATGCGTTTGAGGCAAAAATTTAATAGAAAAATAAGAGTTTTTAAAGTCTGCGTGTTTGTGTGGACTTCTGATTTACATCACTAAGGCGTTCCTCATTGCACCCCTTGAAGTCCTCTCCTTTTTGTCACTTGTTTTTCCAATTGTGATTTATGTAATTGAGGTGTTTACTTCAGATGCAGTCAGTAGTCATTAGCTCGGCTTCTTTAGTCGTACCACTAGTGGTTCTAAAGGTTCCATTTTAGGTCCTCTCTTTTTCGTCATTTGGGCTATTCAACTGGTGGCCCTTGAGGTTAGTTCAAACAACTTCTGAGATTCTCCCATTTTTTGCAGAGGGTCCTTAAAATCAGCAGAGCATTCCTGTAATGATTGCAAAAATCAAATGTCTACTATAGAGGACGCTGGTTTTCCAGAAAATACAAAATAAGACTACCGCATTTTTCGGACTATAAGACGCACTTAAAATCCCTTAATTTTCTCAAAACTCGACAGTGTGCCTTATAATCCAGTGCGTAATGTACTGAATCATTTTGGTTGTGCTTACCGACCTCTGATAGCTCAGTTACAGCTCATTTTTATAACCTGTTCTGTGTTATGTGTGTTTCATGTTGCACAATTGTACCAAGAAACATTCCTATTTTTTTTCGGACTATAAGGCGCACTTAAAATCCTTTCATTTTGTCAAATAGCGGTATAGCTCGGTTGGTAGAGTGGCCGTGCCAGCAACTTGAGGGTTCCAGGTTCGATTCCCGCTTTCGCCATCCTAGTCACTGCCGTTGTCCTTGGGCAAGACACTTTACCCACCTGCTCCCAGTGCCACCCCCACACTGCTTTAAAATGTAACTTAGATATTGGGTTTCACTATGTAAAGCGCTTTGAGTCATATATAAATATAATTCACTTCACTTCACTTCAAAACTTGACAGTGTGCCTTATAACCCAGTGCGCCTAATGTACGGAATCATTTTGGTTGTGCTTACCGACCTCTGATAGCTCAGTTATTTTTATGACCTATTCTGTGTTATGTGTGTTTCGTGTTGCACGATTGTACCAAGAAACATCCATAGTTTGTGAACCCGTTCTCAAACAATGGCAATAAAACTATTCTGATTCTGATTCTGACCTCGAAGCTATCTTATTTGGTACATGGTGAAATGATAAGTGTGACCAGTAGATGGCAGTCACACATAATAGATATGTGTAGACTGCAATATGACTCAAGTAAACAATACCAACAATTTATATGTTCCATTGAAAATATAGAACGTTACACACGGCGCTGAAAAATCTTATCAAAATGTTTTAGTATGACTTTGGTAAGCTATGAAGCTGCACCGCTTGATGGATTGTACTGTGCTTCAACATACGAATATTATTATGGTGTGTTTATAAGGTAAGACATATTATCTGGCGTTTTGTTTCGCAATATTATGCAAAAGCCACTTTTCTTACCTTCTGTTACCTGCTAGTCTGTATTTGGGATCTGCATAAGTCCTGAAAATTTGCGCGGGTCTGCCTTTGTAGTCCATGGCGACACCGTAGTCGATAAGCTTCTTCTTTTTCCTCTATCTTCTTGTTATGGTCCGGAAAATACGGTAATAGTCTGTACGTGTATATTGTGTGTGTATATATATAGTAAGTCCTATGGACAGTTTAACAATATTTAAACACGTTTCTTATTTTCCTCTTCTGTGTGTAATATGTTGAGCCTCGTCCTCCAGTGATAATCTTACATGATAATGATATTTTAGGTACTAAGAAAGTCTAGTTTATTTCAGTGGTTCTTAACCTGGGTTCGATGGAACCCTAGGGGTTCGGTGAGTCGGCCTCAAGGGTTCGGCAGAGGTCAAGACACACCCGACTCATCGTGTAAATACAAACTTCTCCCTATTGGCGTATTACGGATACGGCAACAGCAGAAGTCAGACTGATTTGCAGGTGTGTAATTTGTTGTGAGTTTCACAACGTGTTGGTTTTGTTCTTTGAACAAAGTGATGTTCATGCACGGTTCATTTTGTGCACCAGTAAAACAACATGGTAACACTTTAGTATGGAGAACATATTCACCATTAATTAGTTGCTTATTAACATGCAAATTAGTAACATATTGGCTCTTAACTAGTCATTATTAAGTACTTAATAAAGGGGAACATTATCACAATTTCAGAAGGGTTAAAACCATTAAAAATCAGTTCCCAGTGGCTTATTTTATTTTTCGAAGTTTTTTAAAAAATTTTACCCATCACGCAATATCCCTAAAAAAGCTTCAAAGTGCCTGATTTTAACCATCGTTATATACACCCGTCCATTTTCCTGTGACGTCACATAGTGATGCCAACACAAACAAACATGGCGCATAAGGGACGGTGTGAGCCAAGACATCCAGGGGGTTTAGCTCGCTCGTCTGCGGGAACAAACTGCCGCCATTGCTTGCCGTGCTACCGAGGACCTTTGTCCCTGAATTGCTCACACACTCCGGCAGATTCAATGGGGGTCTGGCGGCAGATTTCTTTGACTTTATCGTTGGAAATGCGTCTGCTTTGAGTGTCGCAGGATATCCACACATTCTTGCCATCTCTGTCGTAGCATAGCTTTCGTCGGTAAAGTGTGCGGAACAAACGTCCAATTTCTTGCCACTTTCGCATCTTTGGGCCACTGGTGCAACTTGAATCTGTCCCTGTTCGTGTTGTTACACCCTACGACAACACACCGACGAGGCATGATGTCTCCAAGGTACGGAAAACAGTCGAAAAAACGGAAAATAACAGAGCTGATTTGACTCGGTGTTTGTAATGTGTTTGAGCTTACATAGGTCTGGTGATAATGTTCCCCTTTAAGAACCACTGGTTTATTTGCCATAATCGAGGTGAATATTATTAGCTTAGAGGAGTAGCTCCACATTGTGTATGGAGACACATAATTAGCTGCTAGTTGCTTGTCAGCCGGGGAACTAAGAATAAATACAGTGCCAGCCAGAGGGGATCTGCGTTTTTGTGATCAATTTTTTAATAGTATACTTAATAGTATTTAATAGCGATGCTATGACCACGCTACTGAGAAATTTACTTATACTAGTAGCTGCCCAACAGTGGTTGAGTTGAGGTAAAGCAAAGTCGCCTACAGATGGTTTTGTTCCCATCACCTGTCATGCTTTTTAGAACGGATTTAAACTGATAATGGCCGGTGGGTGGTCACTCAGAACCCACTCTGTTTCGAGTCTTACGTGTACATTCACAGATGTTAATTTCGTGTTTGGGGTTTGAAAGCGGGTGCAGAATCATAGTAAACAATTTCAACTGTGGAGGAAATATTTAAGTTATAGTAACAGCTGGAAATGTGATCAGATTTCATTGGAGGAAATTAGTACCTTGGGAACCATTAACACAAACCTGTGGGAATGTGTGTGTATTTGTGTGTGTGTGTGTGTGTGTGTGTGTGTGTGTGTGTGTGTGTGTGTGTGTGTGTGTGTGTGTGTATGTGTATGTGTGTGTGCGTGCATAGATTGCCTAAAGTGCAAGTCCCTGTCATATCACAACAGATCCAACCAACTGGTTCCTGTCATAGTTGCTATGTCTGCGGTGGAGCCAGTTTCTTCACAGAACACAGGGAGACCATCTTTTTGCAAAGCTTACATACTGCAGCACAGTGGCGGGTTTGTTCACTGGAACATTTGCCCGGTCAGGATAAGAAATATGAAACAAAACCGTCTTATTGATGCCGGTTGAGCAGCTGCCAGCATGGATGAAAAGTCTCTGCCTGAAGCTTTTCTGTGATCAACTTTGATTCACATGACTGGTGCTGCCCAACTGCAAAGAATTCTAATAGTCAAGCTACTGCACTTTGCCATTTAGGGTTGTCCGGATACCAATATTTTAGTAGTGGTACAGATACCAAAATGTATATTTTTTTATTCTTGCCAAATAAAGGGGACCACAAAAAATGGCATTATTGGCTTTAATTTAACAAAAAAAATCTTAGGATCTATTAAATGAACATTTCTCATTGCAATCAAAGAACGATGTTGCCATTAAATAACACAGTGAACATACTAGAAAACCTCACTTTTAGTTGTAAGCAAGCAAATGGGTTACAAAGGCTCGTAATTTGGCTGCTGACGTATGTTAAAGTTAAAGTACCACTAGGTGTGGTGAAATGACCCTCTGCATTTGACCCATCCCCTTGTTCCACCACCTGGGAGGTGAGGGGAGCAGTGAGCAGCAGCGGTTTGATTGATTGATTGATTGATTGAGACTTTTATTTGTAGGTTACACAGTGAAGTACATATTCTGTACAATTGACCACTAAATGGTAACACCCAAATAAGTTTTTCAACTTGTTTAAGTCGGGGTCCACTTAAATTGATTCATGATACAGATATATACTATCATATATACTATCATCATAATACAGTCATCACACAAGATAATCATCAGGGTGTATACATTGAATTATTTACATTATTTACAAATTATTTACAACGGTGGCCGTGCTCGTGAATCATTTTGGTGATTTAACCACCAATTCCAACCCTTGATGCTGAGTGCTAAGCAGGGAGGTAATGGGTCCCATTTTTATAGTCTTTGGTATGACTCGGCCGGGGTTTGAACTCACGACCTACCGATCTCATGGCGGACACTCTAACCACAAGGCCACTGAGCAGGCTTGCAGTAAATATTGTCATTTCTCATTGTGTTTTTGTCAAAAATATGAGGAACAAGTGGTAGAAAATGGATTAATAATCTATTTGTTCATTTACTGTTAATATCTGCTTATTTTCTGTTTCAACATGTTCCACTTTTCTTAAACTGTAACAAGCACTTTTTCTTCTGTTGTTTGGTTGTTGTTTGTTGTTACATAAGTTCCGGGTGATACCACAAATTTGGGTATAAATTTGATACCAAGTTTTTACAGAGTCATACATTGGTCATATTTAAAGTCATCATGTGTCCAGAGGCGTGTTTCCTGAGTTTATAAACACAATAACAATTTTAAAAAGGTAAAACGATTGTGTGATGATTAAAAAAAATCTTGATGTAATCATTGTAGTATCGACTAGATAGGGCTCTTGTATTTGATAACAATAGAATCGATATCTGTGTAGACCAGGGGTGTGAAACGTACGGCCCGAGGGCCAGATCAGGTTTAATCCAGCCCGCGGGATGAGTTTGCGAAGTATAAAAATTAACCTGAAATTTTTTAATGAAAGAAACAGCTGTTCTAAATCGCAATAGCAATTATTTGTATCTTTGTAGATGTACAAAATAAACCACATGATGTTAGTACATCAGTCGAGAAAAATGATCAAACTACATAAATAACATACTGTAATTTGTTTTTGGTATAATTTTTTTATCTTGATGATTGAAAATTAACACCAATGAGTTGACTGACGAACATTATCACTTAATTTATTCAGAAAATATAAATAACGACAAATAAAGTTAGAACAGATAGAACACTATTAACCGCAACATGTAAGTGTAAAAAAAAAAACAACATTATGATTTGTACAATTGCAGAATGTGCTTGTTCTATTTTTAAACAAAGAAAATAATCTGAAGTTGTCTTTATTTTTAAGTTATCGTGCCGTGATTTTACCAGTCCGGCCCACATGGGAGTAGATTTTTCTCCATGTGGCCCCCGATCTAAAATGAGTTTAACACCCCTGGAGTAGACGAGTCCTTCTCAAGTAGTGAGGCGGGCCCTCACTACCGTACCGAAATATGATAAAGCGTACGTAACAATTGCCTTCAATGTAACCACGGTGGTAGACGTTGAAAGACAGTGTGTTGTTTTTTAAATGTTAATATGCTTACAATGTTAAGCAGAGGTATAGTTATAACAATTGTATTTAAAAAAAAAACAACTATTTATAGTCACGGTTGAGGTGGGGGCGCAAAATATTTTCTTCTTATTGGGTGGTGTGGGGGTAACAGAAAATATTTGAGAAGCACTGGTGGAGACCCAACCCTTTACTACACATTCAGGAGTATTTATGGGTTAAAGTATGTATATAAACAGGGTTTTTCCTGGCTCAATTTGAGGGAGAGGTGGTGCAATCCTGACCATGTGCCAGAATGTTTACGCAAAAAAATTGTGTGTTTTTTTTCTTTTCAATTTACAGTAATATGTTGTAAAGAACACCGTATAATGTATTGTCATTTTTATTCATTTGATGGGTAGTTTGCTATAAAATCATAAGTCAAGCAGATATTTAAGTACCGTATTTTTCAGAGTATAAGTCGCACCGGCCGAAAATGCATAATAAAGAATGAAAAAAAACATATATAAGTCGCACTGGAGTATAAGTTGCATTTTTGGGGGAAATGTATTTGATAAAAGCCAACACCAAGAATAGACATTTGAAAGGCAATTTAAAATAAATAAAGAATAGTGAACAACAGGCTGAATAAGTGTACGTTATATGAGGCATAAATAACCAACTGAGAACGTGCCTGGTATGTTAACGTAACATATTATGGTAAGAGTCATTCAAATAACTATAACATATAGATCATGTTATACGTTTACCAAACAATCTGTCACTCCTAATCGCTAAATCCCATGAAATCTTATACCTCTAGTCTCTTACGTGAATGAGCTAAATAATATTATTATTATTATTTTACGCTAATGTGTTAATAATTTCACACATAAGTCGCTCCTGAGTATAAGTCGCACCCCCGGCCAAACTACGAAAAAAACTGCGACTTACAGTCAGAAAAATACGGTATTTATTTTTATTTTGACAACAAATGTTTGGAAAGTACCCGACCTCGGATAAGCGAAAGAAGATGGATGGATGAATAGATAATATACTGTAATATTTGTTGCAATAATGGATACTATTAACGTTTAAAAGGCATGCCATTTCAAGCAGTACATATATTTTTTCTGTCAAAATGAAAAAAAATCCTTTACATTTCGGGGAGAAAATATTAAGCACTTTATTGACACATACCATTTTTGAGGTGGCGACTTGTCCAGAGTGTAACCCGCCTTCCGCCCGATTGTAGCTGAGATAGGCTCCAGCACCCGCCGCCACCCCGGTAGTAAATGGATGGATCATTTCCAGGTGTTTGCGGGCCAGATAAAATGATGTCGCGGGCCAGATCTGGCCTCCGGGGCCTTGAGTTTGACACCTGTGGGCTAGAGTTTTTGTATAGAGTATCGAGTGATAGTTTCTTTATGATTTTACAGGCAAAAAGCAATATAAAATATATAGAAATGACAAAAGGAATAAAACAAGCATTAAAACAAGTGATACAATCTTGGCCCTGTTCAGTATGCAAATACAGATTGGCCATAATCCATTTGTTTTTAGAAATACCTGTGTTTGTGCAGACATCGCCTCCTTGTTTGCTATTTATCCCGCCCACAGACAGACACGCGACACCTGGTGTGAGACTGGAGCAGTCATTTGAATAGGCTCTGTGTGATAATGTGTTGCTCTCCCTCACACATTGGCAGCACAAGTGAGGAAAGTCACTCGCGGTGCAAACAAATGTATGGCGGGGAGACGTGTGCACGCCTTCATTGCGCCGCTGCCAACGCCATGGAAAAAAGTGTCTGTCGTTTTCAGCCTGCTGAGAGTGTCAGTGCAGCACATGTCACGTGCAAAAAGAGGCCTGGAATTAATCAATCTGGGGCTCCACATGCCTGATTGCTGAAAAATCGGTGTCTTCTTTCTTACTTTCGCTCTGCTTCTCCTTTGTAATTTTGGGTGATTTGCTTGCTAATGAAGGTGCAGACTCTTGGCATCTTGTCATCTGATCACTGGCACTGATTTCACATCCATCAGCCTTCTTCTATTTTTTATTTTCTCCCATTTGTCCCCATTCTTTGTGTGCACCCTCATCTAGCACATCTGTTCACATCTGGTTAGGTTCCGAGCAGCATCACATTGCCCCTTCCCTCTACTGCAGGCCTGGGCAATTATTTTGACTCGGTGGGGCCAAATTTAGAGAAGAAAATGTGTCTGGGGGCCGGGATATATATATATATATATATATATATATATATATATATATATATATATATATATATATATTTATATATTGTATATATTTATATATAGTGTATATATATATATATATATATATATATATATATATATGTATTTGTATATATATATATATTTTTTTTTGGATAACCTTATTAAGACATATATTCCGCTTTTGTTGAGCACTGTACGACGATCAGAAATGGAAAAATTCAACATCGACTACTCCACGAAGAACATTCCCATACCCGCGCAGAATGACTACAGGCTAAGGCTCATAGAAAAGACGGAACACTTCCTAAGAAGGATGCGGTGGAAAGCACATTTTTTCCTCCACCCCGAAACAAAAGGAACGCAAAAGAAAACTTACGGATTCAAATCTACCAAGAACCCACCCACAGTTGAGGAACTAAAGGATTTTGAGAACGACATGCTCAAAATGATACAATCAGTCAAATTCAAGCCAGTCCGCAACCCACTCCTCACCAAGCTGAAAAATGACAAGGAGCGCATCAAGAAAGTAAACAACCTCATCATAGCTGCCGATAAAACCACAAACTTCTACAGAATGGACATACCAGAACATAACACCTTACTGGACAGAAGCATCACCAAATCATACAAAAAAGCACAACCCAACACTTTACAGAACATCCACCTGGAAAATAAAAGGATCGCGGCTGAACTGGACATTGAGGACAGGGTGGACGCCACAGCCAACAAGGAAGCCTTCATCACATTGAAGGACCACAAACCCAACTTCGCAAATAACCCAACATGCCGACTAATAAACCCAACTAAATCTGAAATAGGAAAAATCAGCAAAATAATCCTGGACAGAGTCAACACAAAAATCAAGGACAAAACACCACTCAACCAATGGAGAAATACAGCAGCAGTAATCAAATGGTTCAACAACATCCAAGACAAACAACAGCACAACTTTATCTCCTTCGATATCGAAGAATTTTACCCTTCCATCACGCAAGACCTACTGACTCAAGCACTAGACTTCGCCTCAGACTACGACTCAATCACAGGCAACGAAAGAAACATCATCATCCACGCAAAAAACTCCATACTCATCCACAACAGTACACCATGGCAAAAAAAGAACAACTCAACATTTGACGTCACTATGGGAAGTTTTGACGGAGCAGAAACGTGTGAACTCGTTGGGAGTTTCCTCCTCTCCCAGCTTGCTAGCCTCAACCTGAACCTTGGTATTTACCGTGATGACGGACTGGCAGCGTGTCGCGCCTCGCCAAGGAGCAGCGAGAATACCAAGAAGCGCATATGCCAAATTTTCAAAGAGAACGGCCTAC
The DNA here is from genome assembly GCF_033978685.3 of Nerophis lumbriciformis. Lineage (NCBI taxonomy): Eukaryota > Metazoa > Chordata > Actinopteri > Syngnathiformes > Syngnathidae > Nerophis > Nerophis lumbriciformis. The sequence goes on along the minus strand of NC_084557.2, from coordinate 9,364,251 downwards.
GGATCACGATTGAAGCCAACAAGCAAACCGTCAACTTCCTCGACGTCACTTTCAACCTGAGAAATAACAGCTACCAACCATTCACGAAATCCAACACAACACTCCAATACGTGCACCATGACAGCAACCACCCACCCACCACCACGAAAAGAATACCTACCGGAATTAATAAAAGGCTATCGATGCTGTCATCTAGCAAAGCTGAATTTGACCAAGCAACCCCCCCGTACCAAAAAGCCCTTGATGAAAGCGGATACAATTTCACCCTCACCTATGAACCCACGCCAGGAAACCAACCAAAAAAGAACAGAAAACGAAACAATATCATCTGGTACAACCCCCCATACAGCAACAACGTCTCAACTAACATTGGCCACAAATTCCTCAGTCTGATTGACAAACACTTCCCCAAAGGCAACACCCTAAGAAAAGTATTCAACAAGAACAACATTAAATTGAGCTACAGCTGTATGAACAATATACGACAAATTATCTCAAACCACAACAAAACAATTGCAAATGAGCCGTCGGCCCCCGGACAGAGCGACCCCAAAACCAACAAAGGCTGCAACTGCCGCAAGAAACCTGATTGCCCTCTCAACGGTGGGTGCTTACAAACATAAGTTGTTTACCAATCTAAGGTAACACGCAAGGACATTAACACATCCGACACATATGTAGGATTAACCGAGGGAGAGTTTAAAACCAGATGGAACAATCACAAGGCTTCTTTCAGGAACCAAAACCTGCGGAATACCACAGAACTCAGCAAACACATTTGGGACCTCAAAGACAATAATGTTGAATATTCAATAACATGGCAAATTCTTGCATCCAGCACACCTTACAATAGTGGTAATAAAAGATGCAACCTATGCTTGAAGGAGAAACTGTTTATTATATACCGTCCAGACCTGTCATCCCTCAACAAGCGCAGCGAAATTGTATCAGCATGCCGCCACAGACGGAAACACCTCCTAGGTAACACATGAGCCAATTACCACGCCCCTACGCCAGCCTGTACCCACCCACTCTGTGCCCTATATAAACCATGGTATGTGAATTCTCCCATTAAAATCTCCTGATGATTGAGGGAACCCCTCATGAAACAAGCCTGTAGAGATGAAGTAGTCTTGTGATTTTTTCCCCACACATACATATACAGGTAAAAGCCAGTAAATTAGAATATTTTGAAAAACTTGATTTATTTCAGTAATTGCATTCAAAAGGTGTAACTTGTACATTATATTTATTCATTGCACACAGACTGATGCATTCAAATGTTTATTTCATTTAATTTTGATGATTTGAAGTGGCAACAAATGAAAATCCAAAATTCCGTGTGTCACAAAATTAGAATATTACTTAAGGCTAATACAAAAAAGGGATTTTTAGAAATGTTGGCCAACTGAAAAGTATGAAAATGAAAAATATGAGCATGTACAATACTCAATACTTGGTTGGAGCTCCTTTTGCCTCAATTACTGCGTTAATGCGGCGTGGCATGGAGTCGATGAGTTTCTGGCACTGCTCAGGTGTTATGAGAGCCCAGGTTGCTCTGATAGTGGCCTTCAACTCTTCTGCGTTTTTGGGTCTGGCATTCTGCATCTTCCTTTTCACAATACCCCACAGATTTTCTATGGGGCTAAGGTCAGGGGAGTTGGCGGGCCAATTTAGAACAGAAATAGCATGGTCCGTAAACCAGGCACGGGTAGATTTTGCGCTGTGTGCAGGCGCCAAGTCCTGTTGGAACTTGAAATCTCCATCTCCATAGAGCAGGTCAGCAGTAGGAAGCATGAAGTGCTCTAAAACTTGCTGGTAGACGGCTGCGTTGACCCTGGATCTCAGGAAACAGAGTGGACCGACACCAGCAGATGACATGGCACCCCAAACCATCATGGTTTGGGTTGGTTTGGTTTGCATTTCCTTTGGAAATCGAGGTCCCAGAGTCTGGAGGAAGACAGGAGAGGCACAGGATCCACGTTGCCTGAAGTCTAGTGTAAAGTTTCCACCATCAGTTTTTTCAAAAGTAAAAGTATTGCTTATTTTGCTTTAAAATGTGCAAAAATAAAGATAAACATCCATCCATCCATCCATTTTCTACCGCTTATTCCCTTTGGGGTCGCGGGGGGCGCTGGAGCCTATCTCAGCTACAATCGGGCGGAAGGCGGGGTACACCCTGGACAAGTCGCCACCTCATCCAATACAAAAAAGTGCAAAACGGAAATATTCTATAACAGTGTAAACATTTCAACAAAAGTAAAAGTATTGCTTATTTGCTAAAATGTGCAAAAATAAAGATAAACATCCAATACAAAAAAGTGCAAAACGAAATATTCTGTAACAACAGTGTAAACATTTCAACAAAGGTAAAAGTATTGCTTCTTTTGCTTCATAACACAACAATGATAGTATGATTAAAGTGAAAGTTAATTGTTCGTTTGTACATAGTATATGTAACTGTTAATGTTGTAAAAGGTATTTGCACAACTAATTAACGTTAGCGTTAAAGAGGAGCGCGTCTTTGTAAACACTGAACAGGCACGCCAAACGCTCCTCTCAGAGCGAAACGGTGCTTTAGTTTATGAATTTACAACGCAGATACAAATGACACATTCATGTTTTTGTGTAATGATGACAACGTATACTCATGCGGACGATTGACTAGTTGATGGTGATGTCAAGAACGCTGTCGGGTGTTTTCTTTTCAAATGTTCGTTTATAGCCGTTGTGCATACAACAACATTATTAGCAGAGGTGGGTAGAGTAGCCAGAAATTGTACTCAAGTAAGAGTACTGTTACTTTAGAGATTTATTACTCAAGTAAAAGTAAGGAGTAGTCACCCAAATATTTACTTAAGTAAAAGTAAAAAGTATATTGTGAAAAAACTACTCAAGTACTGAGTAACTGATGAGTAACATACACATATATATATATATATATATATATATATATATATATATATATATATATATATACACACACACACACACACACACACACACACACACACACATATATATATATACACATATATATATACACACACAGACACATATATATACACACACACACACACATATATATATATATATACATACATTGATATATACAGTATATAATTTATATTTATTTATTTTGCCGTTTTTGTTTACATGTTAAAGGTGTTTTAATGAATATACATGCATGTTTAACACATATAGATTCCTTTCTTTCATGAAGACAAGAATATAAGTTGGTGTATTACCTGATTCTGATGACTTGCATTGATTGTAAACAGACAGCAGTGCTTATATCGTCCACGTTTTCAAATGGAGGAGAAAAAAAGTTCCTCATTTCTGTCTAATACCATATGAAAGTGGTTGGTTTTTGGTATCTTATTTGTCCATCTTCCATATTCGTTTTTATACACTTTACAAGAAATACATTGGCGGCAAACTCCGTAGCTTGCTAGCTTGTTTGCGCTGGCTTTCGGAGACTCTTATTTTGAAAGCGCGGCGCGATGGAGCGGCACTTTTATTGTGAAGACACGGTTGAAATAAAAAATAGTCTTTTTTCCTTCACACTTTTGATTGATTGATTGAAACTTTTATTAGTAGATTGCACAATACAGTACATATTCCGTACAATTGACCACTAAATGGCAACACCCCAATACGTTTTTCAACTTGTTTAAGTCAGGTCATGTGACCGCCTGGCTCTGTTTGATTGGTCCAACGTCACCAGTGACTGCATCTGATTGGTGGAACGGAGTGAAACGTCACCAGTAAGGCAGGCACTTTGAAGGTCTGTCTGACAGACCAAAACAAACAAAGTGTGCATTAACAGATCGATAAAAATTAGTAGCGAGTAGCGAGCTGAATGTAGATAAAAGTAGCGGAGTAAAAGTAGCGTTTCTTCTTAGGCCGTTTATTGAAATACTCCCACACTTTTGACGACTTTTGGCGTGCTTTTTTCCCCTCGCTCGCACCGCTCGCATCGTCTGCTTTGCGCTCCGCCATGACGGTAGTGTGACGTAAATATGCGACGCGTCGAAGCACAAAAACGGCGTCGACGTATTTACGTAACCGATGACGTCGACTACGTCGACGCGTCGTTTCAGCCCTAGTGGAAACGCTCCCCACCCACACTGCTTGGTGCCTCGTCTGAGCTGCTGTGACTTAGATTACTTAGTAACTAATTAGATGACCATAGTAACTAATTAGATTACCATAGTAACTAGTATATCATGCAAAAGCGCAGATTCCAACCATTGAAATACTTTGTATAGTTCAAGACTTACGGTCATTAGAAAACATCACTGCACATCATAATGGCAGCTACACTTTCCATCTTAGAGATCCCAAAAAATGATTTGGGAATGTCCGGCGGGCCAGATTGAAAAGCTTAACGGGCCGTATGCAGCCCCCGGGCCCTTAATTTGCCCAGGTCTGCTCTACTGCATCAGACAGTTGTCCGCAGAGATCCCGGACCTAAATGGACTATCTATTGGCTCAACGAGAAAATTGCTTTTCTGGATCGCTGGAGGACCCTTCATTTAATGTGCATCAGGCTGTGTCCTCAGACAGTAATGGCTTCAGCATCTCTGTTGTCCGCAGACATGAGTAAATTAAATTTGCTTCTCAGTTGGCAGAAAAAAAATACTCCTTGAAAGGTACAATTTCCATCAGCCATGAAGATTGACACGCTATTTTTGCATGCAGTTTTTTAACGTACAGTTAATGGCCCACTACTGTTTGACAGTCTGTTGCTGGGTGTTTTGTTTGTTTTTTTTTACAAATAAAGCTCAGCTTCTCTATAGAATACCCTAGGAAGGTGCTTGCATGTCAAAATGTTTTGGTACACACATCAATTTAAATGCATGCACAGGACATTTTTACTTGCTACTGTATTTTTGTATTTTTTGTCAGTCGACATGAGTCCCTGTGCAAGATTCTGTATTAAAACAGAGAACTGACATATTTGGAAAGGCAGCATTTTAATTACAGATTGTTCAGGTGTGCCTACTTTTGTTGCGGGTGCACTATTTACCATGCACGATTATGCAAATGGTCTTTATGAGGATTATTTGTGTTTTGTTTTTGATTGTTTTGGTAGCGCTCTTCTGCTGTACAGGTTTTTGTAGTTGTAATGTAATATATATATATATATATATATATATATATATATATATATATATATATTAGGGGTGTAACGGTACACAAAAATTTTGGTTCGGTACGTACCTCGGTTTAGAAGTCATGGTTCGGTTCATTTTCGGTACAGTAAGAAAACAACAAAATATACATTTTTTGGTTATTTATTTACCAAATTTGTAAACAATGGCTTTATCCTTTTAACATTGGGAACACTATAATAATTCTGCCCCCGTTAATCAACATTAAACTGCCTTAAGTTGTTGCTCAGATTAAATAAAATGAGCAACTTAAATTTTTCTTCTACATATAACAAGTGCAACATTAAACAGTTTCAAGTCAACTCATCATGCTTAATTTATTACAGCATTTGGGTAGCCTGTAGTTGATTTTTATTATGTAAATGTTATATTTTTATCAACATGTGATAGCAGGGACCCTGCCATTCAAAACTAGGCTGCTACATTACTAATGATTTTACACACACACACCGCACAATGAGCTAACACACACACACACACCGCATAATGAGCTACCGCACACACACACACACACACACACCGCAAAATGAGCTAACGTTACGCTAAAAGCTAATTAGCCTTCACCTCAAGCCAGGACTGCGAGCGAGCTGAGCTGCAGTTTGTTTCTAGGTCAACGGGCTCATGGTGATGTTACTAGTAGTTGACTGGGAGGTGTTTATTTTAATTTGGGGAGAGTCCGCTGCCTGATGCTCACCTGCTAAACACCTATCTGCTAACCCCACCGCAGAAGCACTGACTACATGTGCTCTGAATACGCACTGCTGATTGGCTGTTACTGCTCTGAATACGCACTGCTGATTGGCTGTCACCACTAAGGTTGTAACCAATCAGATGGTTGTGTGGGTGGAACAATGCTGGGTGCTGTGTAGGAGACAGAGGCAGAGGCAGAGCAGCTTGTTAAGACTTTAGCTTCGGCGGCTACTTAATATGTTCGTGTGGAAACTCGTTCGGTACACCTCCGAACCGAACCGGAACCCCCGAACCGGAAATTATCGAGTTCGAGCCTATTATCGAATCCTCTTATCGAACCGATTCCTTATCTATTCTCTTATCGAGTCCAGATAGGTTGTTGTATATAAATAAATGATAAATGGGTTATACTTGTATAGCGCTTTTCTACCTTCAAGGTACTCAGAGCGCTTTGACAGTATTTCCACATTCACCCATTCACACACACATTCACACACTGATGGAGGGAGCTGCCATGCAAGGCGCTAACCAGCAGCCATCAGGAGCAAGGGCTGAAGTGTCTTGCCCAAGGACACAACGGACGTGACGAGGATGGTAGAAGGTGGGGATTGAACCCCAGTAACCAGCAACCCTCTATGGGAAAAAAAACACACAATATTTGGTTTAACAAAAGCTCACTTTTATTATATAAGAAAAAAATAAAATCTAATAAATAAATAAATATTGACTGTTACCCCCCTAAAAAAATAAAATAAAATAAATAAATATTGACTGTTGTTACCCAAAGTATATTAAGTGGGATTTTTCAGTAAAACAAATATATACCGGTACAGTAACACAAAAACAACCTGTCTCTGTGATCACTATAGGTGTATAAATAATAATATAGTGTTAAATAAAATCAGTCCCTTGGGCACAAAACTGAAAATAATACAGCTCTCCAAAAAGTGCACTTCTGCTGCTATTTGACATAACTGTTTTTTATGATGCTTTGACATTTTTGCACTTTATTTTTTTATTGAAAGAAAATTCTATGAAGAGAAAAGTTGTTTGCAAATGTGGTTACAATGATAAAAAATGAAAAGTTAAAGCTAAAAAAATAAATACACTTTATTGAGTTAACATTATTTCTTTATAGGGGGAAAGATGTGATGTTATGAGCTAGGCTAGGGAATATAACAACTACACTACCCAGCATGCAACGTGAGCGACGAGCATGTGCGGTAGCCCCGAAAAGTGTTGTTGCATGTCACCACCCGGCAGCTAAGAATGAGGTTATGAGCACGCTGTGAAAGTAAACGCCAAGAACTCAGCCAACACGCCTCGTCTGCATTATTTATAATTAGACAGACAACACATATACAGTGTGATTTTGTTTTGTTTACAAGGAAAGAAAAACAAAAGTTAAAAAAAGGGAGATGTCATATATGTTGTATATATATATGTATGTGCTGCGGTTGCTTTAAGAACGTTGCGACAGCTGCCGTAAAGGAGGTGCGTTGCTAGCCTGGTTGCTATGTTTCCGGTTGGTCGTAAAAGTGTTGGTCATGTGTTGGTACCCTGCTCAAATCTCTCAGTAAAGTTATTCATTGGATTATACCTTTTTGTTTTGAACTTTATTACACCTTGGAGCGCTTGTTTTTCCTGCTTTCCCTATCTGCGCCTAATGACTGAGCTACGTGACGTCATTTCTTGTGATGTCTCACGGGGCATTTTTGGTCGGGACGGGATTGGTCCCATGGATTCGAATAAAGAACCAACTCTTTTTCTTTAGTATAGTGGTCTCGATAACGGGTACCGGTTCTCAAAAAGGGATTTGAGTCCGAAGACTTGGTTCTTATCGAACAACCGGGAATACCGGTTTCGAGTATCATCCCTAGTTACACCCCTAATATGTGTATATACAGGTAAAAGCCAGTAAATTAGAATATTTTGAAAAACTTGATTTATTTCAGTAATTGCATTCAAAAGGTGTAACTTGTACATTATATTTATTCATTGCACACAGACTGATGCATTCAAATGTTTATTTCATTTAATTTTGATGATTTGAAGTGGCAACAAATGAAAATCCAAAATTCCGTGTGTCACAAAATTAGAATATTACTTAAGGCTAATACAAAAAAGGGATTTTTAGAAATGTTGGCCAACTGAAAAGTATGAAAATGAAAAATATGAGCATGTACAATACTCAATACTTGGTTGGAGCTCCTTTTGCCTCAATTACTGCTTTAATGCGGCGTGGCATGGAGTCGATGAGTTTCTGGCACTGCTCAGGTGTTATGAGAGCCCAGGTTGCTCTGATAGTGGCCTTCAACTCTTCTGCGTTTTTGGGTCTGGCATTCTGCATCTTCCTTTTCACAATACCCCACAGATTTTCTATGGGGCTAAGGTCAGGGGAGTTGGCGGGCCAATTTAGAACAGAAATACCATGGTCCGTAAACCAGGCACGGGTAGATTTTGCGCTGTGTGCAGGCGCCAAGTCCTGTTGGAACTTGAAATCTCCATCTCCATAGAGCAGGTCAGCAGCAGGAAGCATGAAGTGCTCTAAAACTTGCTGGTAGACGGCTGCGTTGACCCTGGATCTCAGGAAACAGAGTGGACCGACACCAGCAGATGACATGGCACCCCAAACCATCACCCAACCATGCAAATTTTGCATTTCCTTTGGAAATCGAGGTCCCAGAGTCTGGAGGAAGACAGGAGAGGCACAGGATCCACGTTGCCTGAAGTCTAGTGTAAAGTTTCCACCATCAGTGATGGTTTGGGGTGCCATGTCATCTGCTGGTGTCGGTCCACTCTGTTTCCTGAGATCCAGGGTCAACGCAGCCGTCTACCAGCAAGTTTTAGAGCACTTCATGCTTCCTGCTGCTGACCTGCTCTATGGAGATGGAGATTTCAAGTTCCAACAGGACTTGGCGCCTGCACACAGCGCAAAATCTACCCGTGCCTGGTTTACGGACCATGGTATTTCTGTTCTAAATTGGCCCGCCAACTCCCCTGACCTTAGCCCCATAGAAAATCTGTGGGGTATTGTGAAAAGGAAGATGCAGAATGCCAGACCCAAAAACGCAGAAGAGTTGAAGGCCACTATCAAAGCAACCTGGGCTCTCATAACACCTGAGCAGTGCCAGAAACTCATCGACTCCATGCCACGCCGCATTAACGCAGTAATTGAGGCAAAAGGAGCTCCAACCAAGTATTGAGTATTGTACATGCTCATATTTTTCATTTTCATACTTTTCAGTTGGCCAACATTTCTAAAAATCCCTTTTTTGTATTAGCCTTAAGTAATATTCTAATTTTGTGACACACGGAATTTTGGATTTTCATTTGTTGCCACTTCAAATCATCAAAATTAAATGAAATAAACATTTGAATGCATCAGTCTGTGTGCAATGAATAAATATAATGTACAAGTTACACCTTTTGAATGCAATTACTGAAATAAATCAAGTTTTTCAAAATATTCTAATTTACTGGCTTTTACCTGTGTGTGTGTGTGTGTGTGTGTGTATATATATATATATATATATATATATATATATATATATATATATATATATACAGTGTTTCCCACAGGACAGGCATCTATTTGTGGTGGTGTGGTGGGTGGGGGGGCGGCGGCAGCGGCGATGACCAAGAAGAACGCGGAGTTGGAATATAATTACAACATTTTATGTACATATTTATATACAGATTTGAACAATTAGTGATTCACTGAAATATATTTATTAATTGTGGTTCTTACAAAAAATATATCTTATAAAATATAAAAGCTAAAATGTCTCTTAAAGCTCTGCCCCTTTAATTAGTGAATACTAAATAATTCAACTTTAGCCTACTACTACAACCATATTATTTCCCAGCAACATGAAGTGAAACAGAGGCAGAGGTGTCCTGCCACAGTCAGTCAACCTCCTCCTCCTCCTCCTCCTGCTGCTGCTGAACAGGTCGCACCTGTGGTCCGAACCGTAGGCCTACCTCCTCTCCAAGTCGAGCCCTTTTCGGCCGTTGAAAATATTTTTCTATACTCATCTGTGTGAAGGAGTGAACATCCAACATTAGAATTTATTACTAACGAGCAGAAGCGCTCTATGTACAGTGCCGTCTAACCTTAAGCGGCAGCAGCTCAACACATGCAGGGTTCAACGTTAAGGTTTTTTTTCTACTTGCCTGACTTCTCAAATCTACTTGCCCCAATATTTTTACTTGTCTTGCCTAGGTTTTTTTCTGGCTGTGTAGTGCTCATGGCTTATATCTTAATAGAATCCTTCCCGTTGACTATTTACAACACTACACAGTATTTATTATTATTATTATTATTATTATTATCTATAATTGCATTTAAATGGCATTGCATACATGTAAAATTAAATGCTATTTCACATTATTTGACCAGTAGCAGTTACACTCATCTGAACAGGTCAACCACCTGTTTAAAGCCCAATCACAGTTGAAATCTTGAAATGAAGGGCCTTTAATGGCCAAAACATTAACCTGGACAACATTTTAACAGCTGGTTGGCTCAGATTTTATTATTTTCATTGCATTCACATGCTGCAGTGGACAGTGGACAATTTAGCTTCAGTCCATGTGTGTTTATTGACAACATGGTTATAACCTGGACACGTTAGCTCGTCGGTATTGTAACACGTGACTGTTACTACGAGCGTCTGCCCCGGGCCACGAGTCAAACAGCGGCGGTGTTAATGAAGCAGCGTCAGGCTGCTCACCGTCAGTGAAACGCTCGGTGAAATCACGGATTAACGTTAAATATATGAAGAGCCGCGAGCGATGCAGCTATAACCTATCTAGTACCTATAACACCTGTAAAAATGAAGCAATGCTACCACGCTAGCAAGCGTTAGCTCGCCGGCTATGAGCCACCAAGCTGCTAACTGTCGCCAAAAGGCACCATTTAAGTTTTTTTCCCCATGGCATCCTGGATCAAGGCTTTCAGCAGCTTTTGGACGTTTGAGGTAGAAACGTAGGAAGCGCCATCATTATGAAAAGTAGCCGGCGAGTATTTTGATTCCGTCCGTCCGTCACTCTTCTTCTTCTTCTTCTTCTTCTTCTTCTGGCCCACCAGGTGAATTAAGTGCTATTGCATAGTGCATAGTAGGCTACCGCCACCTACTGCACCTGAGGTGTAACTACAAGCAACATTCACAGACAGTCCCATTGCTTTTATGAGCGGTCGACCGAGTCAAAAGCCGAAAAATCCATTTGTGGCGGACGTAATTCTTTCGTGGCGGGCCGCCACAAATAAATGAATGTGTGGGAAACACTGATATATATATATATATATATATATATATATATATATATATTAGTGTCACTCCTCACCTCATAGCCATAGCACACATAAACAAGTTACATAGAATCAACAAAACTTGCAACAGACGGGAGGGAGTGGGAACTACGATAGCCGGCTGCTGCTGTATAAGCGCTGTATAAGTTCTCCTGGCTCCTTGCTTTTTTGGCTGTTCATTCTGATTCTTTTGTAGGTACCATTTTTTTTTTTATTGTCCTTTTTTTATGTGTCTACTTTGTCCTGGCCTTTTTGCCACATTTTCTGTTGTTACTTTTGGACTACCTTATCAAGCATTTTGCTTAGTTTTTTTGTTCTTTTGACTGGACTAGCTTGGTGCTCATTTTTTGTTGTACTTTTACCATTCCTTTGTTGTAAATCTTTATTTTGTGCAGCAGTCAAAATTCTGTCTCGCATCTTGGCTTCTAGCCATACACTTCATAACAATGTGCGTGTTTATACTGGAGCCTGACAAAGATCGCATTACACTTGGAATCCAAACAATCAGCTGGGAAAAAATGGGTTTCAAAAAAATCAGATTCGGTCCACTTTGTGTAAATGTAGTATGTGTGGAGTTTGCATGCCCTACTTTTGAATGTTTGAAATTGCAAATTAAATATGGTCGGTATCTATTAATGTGCCAAAGTGTTAAAGTATTAACTAGTTTTGAAAATATTGTATGACTGAAAGCAACTTAATCCACGGATATTGACAGACCTAAGGCACGAGACCCCTTTTTGCGTGTCAGGATATGAACCAGGAGGTAGTGGACCACCTCACCGGAGGGCAGCTGGCCAACCCCTGAGCTCAGGTGGAGCAGGAAGCTGAGCAGCTGTCGCTTCCTCTTTATCAGGAGGAAGCAGGCCGCCGGTTTTGTGCTCAACCTAAGAATTCCTTAGCCTTATCTTGCCTTCACCTTATTTCCTCCATTAATGTTAGTGCTGAGCAGGTAATGAGGTAAAATCCAGGTTTATGACAAGCTGGTCAGCTTAGATAGCAGTCTCTCCAATGGTCTTCTGATCAGAACGAGCTTAGTGAAGGACACCCATTCCTTCATCTGTTGATGTGGAAGCCACTTCTATCTGGTTTTCTAGTTTTTTTTGAGTGGCCAAAGTAATAAAAAGTATCTCCCCAGGTGCTAAAAGTGCATAAGGCTATAAAGCAGGGGTGTCAAACACATTTTATACCAGGGTTCGCAAATCTATTCCCAAGTGGGCGGGGCTGGTTAAATCATGGCATGATAACTTAGAAATAAAGACAACTTCAAAATTGTTTTCTTTGGCCAAAAATAGAACAAGCATATTCAGAAAATGCACACATGACAAATAATCGTCTTGGCAAAACACTTCAAGTTAGTGGAAAACTCTGAGGAAAAAATTGGTGCCGTTTCCAAAACACCATGAACTTAGACCAGGGGTCACCAACGCGGTGCCCGTGGGCACCAGGTAGCCGTAAGGACCAGATGAGTAGCCCGCTGGCCTGTTCTAAAAATAGCTCAAATAGCAGCACTTACCAGTGAGCTGCCTCTATTTTTTAAATTGTATTTATTTACTAGCAAGCTGGTCTCGCTTTGCTCGACATTTTTAATTCTAAGAGAGACAAAACTCAAATAGAATTTGAAAATCCAAGAAAATATTTTAAAGACTTGGTCTTCACTAACTGACAAAGAAACAGATAACAGATTTGGTGTCCAGTTCAAAGTGTGACATGATTTATTTAAACATTTGAGAGTTGACTTTTGTATTTTACATGAGTTATTATTTGTACAAACATGGTGCAAAGTAATTCATGATTTGTTAAAAAATGTTAGTGGCTAGCTAGTTAAAATGGGATATTGTGATTTCACAAGACTGTCTTAGAAGTGATCATTTGAAAACGTTCAATTTGAAAAATGTGCACTTAGAGAAAATATAATAATAAAGTGTTGCATATTGATATTTATCTGTTTCTATATATATTTATTGTGAGAAATCATTAAGATGATCAGTGTTTCCACAAAGTTAAATATCATTAATTATTAATAATAACATAGAGTTAAAGGTAAATTGAGCAAATTGGCTATTTCTGGCAATTTATTTAAGTGTGTATCAAACTGGTAGCCCTTCGCATTAATCAGTACCCAAGAAGTAGCTCTTGGTTTCAAAAATGTTGGTGACCCCTGATTTAGACTATGTCTCAGTGTTTTTACAAAGCCATTAAACTTTAAGCATGTCCTGTTCAGCATTATCATGTTGACGTGTTCGGAAAAGCAACCGAGTGTTTCCTCAAACCGCTACATTGGTGACATCCACAACTGCCACAACACATTCATTTACCATCATTCAAATATTACAATTATAATATAATCAAAACAATGATCAAAATGACACCATAATAATGAAATATTAATAATAAAATTAAAGGTAACATAACTACAAACTATATGTTCTTTTTTTTTATTTTCGAACATGAACATACTTATATCATAATACATCACACAATTTCATATCATTTCATTTTACATCATGCCCGAAAAGAAGTAGGAAGAAGCAAAGCTTATTTAATCCTACCCCTTTCCCACTTCAAAGCGTTTACAAATATATAGAATCATTTACTGACCTTTTTATATAATAAAATAACATCTATGAATTAGTATACAACAGTTTTGTAATATGTAATTAATTAATTAATTAATTCAGTCATTATTAACATACTGAGATGAAAAATATCTTATTTTCAATAAGGTTGGAAGTATTTCTCATAATTCTTCTTCTTTGTACTCTGTAAGCACTATTATTTTGAACAACCTCTTAAACTGGATGTTGATTGGCAACACTAAATTAACATTAGTGTGTGAATGTGAGTGTGAATGTTGTCTGTCTATCTGTGTTGGCCCTGTGATGAGGTGGCGACTTGTCCAGGGTGTACCCCGCCTACCGCCCTTGTGCAGCTGAGATAGACTCCAGCGACCCCCCGTGACTCCGAAAGGGACAAGCGGTAGAAAATGGACGGATGGATGGATAACTACAAACTTAACCAATGTGAACATGGTAGATTTAATTATAAAATAAAAATAAAATAGAACAAACAACAAATGTAGAAACACACATTTTTACAATGGAGTTCATGGTGAGCATCGTGCCGTCAACAAACTGCGAGCGGTGCACGGAAATCTAACTACAAAGATGGTCATGTTGACTTTGCATTTTACTGTTTCGATATTATCTGTTGAGTGGATAGTTTACTATAAAAAAAAGGTATTGTGCGTTGCTACAGCATTAGTCTGTTGCCAGCCACAATCAACGCTGATTGGAGTAGCGGCAGCCAATCCAGAGGGCGCTTAAAGTCAGCTGACACGTCATCTTTAAACAGTGTGATGTGAGTTACTCTTGAATTGCTATTGCGACATCCAGTGGACACATTTATAACAGCAGTTTCTTTCATTAAAAAATTGCAGCTCATGTTATACTTCAACTTATTTTGAGGGGGCTGTGGGCCGGATTAAATCTGTTCACGGGTCTGATACGGCCCCCGGGCCGTACGTTTGACACCCCTGCTATAAAGGATCTCATCTCGGTCATCACTGAGATGTTCTTTCATCTTTGTGTTGCTGCCAGATCTCAGAAGGCTTCTTTTGGCTGCGTTTACTCGTCTGGCACTGATACAGAGCTAACGTGAGATTAGCCCTCTGATCGCTACGATCCACTCAGTCAAGCCAGAGGCATAGCCCAAACCGCTGCCTCTAGACGCTCATGTCGTTATTATTGTCGTGTAGAAAATAATAACACGCTCTTGTGGCTTGTTCACACCACAACACTGCGTTCTCTCCCCTCCTTGGCATCCCATCCAGGAGGAAGCTGGGTACCAGTCAAGTCACACCAGGGGAGGAAGAGCTCACTTTATAAAAGTGTGATTATGTTTCCACAGTCTTTTTGCTTCGGTGCCACTTATTTCCACCTGAGGAAGTGTTGTTTTTGTTCTTTTTCTTCCTATGATGATTTTAAGGTACATTTAAAGCACTTTCTTGTGGTCGAGATAATATGAATTGGATTTGCTTTGGTGTAGATTTTGCATACATTTAGCTCCAGTCACTTTTGTAACCCGTTTTTTGCGTCTGTCTGCAAGATGTTTGACTCTGGAGGTGTTTGCAGATTGCAAATGAAACCACGCCCCACTTTCTCCAAGTATTATATTTCATCTTGTGAATATGTACCATATTTTCCGAACTATAAGGCGCATTTAAAATCATTTTTTTTTCTCAAAACTCGACAGTGCGCCTTTATAACCCGGTGCGCCTAATGCACGGAATATTTCTGGTTTTGTTAACCGACTTCGAAGCAATTTTATTGGGTACATGGTGTAATGATAAGTGTGACCAGTAGATGGCAGTCACACGAGACATACGTGGTAAGAGGTATGATGGCAATATAACTCAAGTAAACTACATAAATATATATATTATGTCTTGCATTTTGGTAGATGAAATATAATAGGAAAATACCTTTAATTGGTACTTGTGAGTTTTGGTAAAATACAGTACGTATTTATATACACTGTCCTCTGTGTTGGACATGGAGGATGCATTACAACTACTTGTATAAAGGATAAAATAAAATAATTGCTTAGTCCACCACATTTTAGTAATGTATCTACCGTATTTTTCGGGCTATAAGTCGCAGTTTTTTTCATAGTTTGACCGGGCTCCAGTGCGACTTATATATGTTTTTTTCTTTTTTTATTATGCATTTTCGGCAGGTGCGACTTATACTCCGGTGCGACTTATACTCCGAAAAATACGGTAGTTATTGTGAAATGAATGTGTAAGCATTTGTGATCTCTTTGGTAGACTACACTACTGATGGGTATAAATGATGCCTAAGAGTCACTGAGTGTGTGGCACACTTACTGGCTGCATTGACACTGCATTGATACTGCATTGATACTGTATTGCTGTGTCATAATGGCACTTTCTTCTGGTTTAAACAGGTCACTAATTTGGACCTGTAAATAAAATAGTTAGTGAACATAAATACCGTATTTTCCGAACTATAAGGCACACTTAAAATCCTTTTTTCCCCCTCAAAACTCGACCGTGCGCCTTATAACCCAGTGCGCCTAATGTATGGAATAATTCTGATTTTGCCTACCGACCTCAAAACTATTTTATTTGGGTGAAATAAGTGACCAGTAGATGGCAGTCACACATAAGAGATACGTGTAGACTGCAATATGACTCAAGCAAACAACATCAATATTTTATATGTTCCATTGAAAATATAGAACATTACACACGGCGCTCAAAAATCTATCAAAATGTTTTAGTACGATTTTAGTAAGCTATGAAGCCGCACCGCTTGATTGATTGTACTGTGCTTCAACATACGAGTATTATTATGGTGTGTGTATAACGTAAGACATATCTGGCGTTTTGTTTCACAATATTATGCAAAAGCAACTTTTTTTACCTTTTGGTACTTGCTGACGTGTACTTGAGATCTGCATAAGTACTGAAAATTTGCACGCGTCCGCCTTTGTAGTCCGTGCCGACGCCGTAGTCAATAAGCTCTCTATCTCCTTGTTATGGGACATTCATCCTCCGCTGTTGCTATTTCTAATATAAAGTAGTGTAAAGTTCTTACTTATATCTGTCAGTAAACTCGCCATGAAAGCCCTAAAACATACCGGTGTAGTGAGTTTACATTATTCACCCAAGGAACTTTAGTTATTAGAGAGTTCCGGTCAGACACATTTCCGGTGTTGTTGTTGCACTAGTGAGCCACGGATGAGGAGATGCTGCTCCGTTATTGATTGAAGAAAAGTCTGAATGTCATTAAAACAGTTAGCGCCATCTTTTGACACTTCTTCCGCTCCCGTCCTTGCACGCTACATCGCTACAACAAAGATGACGGGGAGAAGACGCTGTCGAAGGTGAGCCACGTATATAAGACCGTTCACAAAACGGCGCGTCCTGAAGCGACTGTCAGAAAGCGACTTGAAGATGATCTGTAAAACATCATCTATGCAACATTTTGACCAAAGAACCACCATTACATGTTATGTAGACCACAAGGAAGTGTTTTACATTCAGAAAAAAAAATCATAATATGACCCCTTTAATGTGCCTTATAATCCGGTGCGCATTTTGTATCAAAAAAACCCTGAATAGACCCCGCTCATTGGCAGTGTGCCTTATAATCCGGTGCGCCCTATGGTCCGGAAAACACGGTACTTCTTTTCTTAGCGTGATTTTCGTGATTTTACTTCAAATATTCTGTCTCTCACTGTTAAAATAAGACTGTCAATAAAAAAGAGACAATTTGTTTATCAGTGGGAAAACTTACAAAATCCGTGAGGGATTGAATTGTTATTCCTCAGTACTTAAAGGGGAACATTATCACCAGACCTATGTAAGCGTCAATATATACCTTGATGTTGCAGAAAAAAGACCATATATTTTTTTAACCGATTTCCGAACTCTAAATGGGTGAATTTTGGCTAATTAAACACCTTTCTATTATTCGCTCTCGGAGCGATGACGTCACAACGTGACGTCACATCGGGAAGCAATCCGCCATTTTCTCACTTTCGTCGGTGTGTTGTCGGAGGGTGTAACAACACGAACAGGGACGGATTCAAGTTGCACCAGTGGCCCAAAGTTGCGAAAGTGGCAAGAAATTGGACGAAATTTGTTCAAAATACGAGGCTGTGGGGAAAGCCGACGAAATGGTCAGTCGTTTGTTCCGCACACTTTACCGACGAAAGCTATGCTACGACAGAGATGGCAAGAATGTGTGGATATCCTGCGACACTCAAAGCAGATGCTGACATCAACTCCAAAACTGGACAGATCAGCTTTCAGGAAAAGAGAGCGGATGAGGGTATGTCTACAGAATATATTAATTGATGAAAACTTTATTCATTACTCGCGGTTTTACGTAAATTATTATACATAAACTGTGTTTACCGATAATTTAGCTTAAAAACATTTATTTTTTTCAATCATTCGAGTACATTCGGGTAGTCTTGTGTAATGCAGTATTTTGTGTCTATTTAGGTATGGTTAACCTGAGTGCTGAAATCGTGGAAAAATATATGTTCTTAGCGCGCCTGAAATGGGCTGTCTGCACTCTCAAAGTGCATGTTGTTGCCAAATGTATTTCATATGCTGTAAACCTAGTTCATAGTTGTTTCCTTTAATGCCAAACAAACACATACCAATCGTTGGTTAGAAGGCGATCGCCGAATTCGTCCTCGCTTTCTCCCGTGTCGCTGGCTGTCGTGTCGTTTTCGTCGGTTTCGCTTGCATACGGTTTAAACCGATATGGCTCAATAGCTTCAGTTTCTTCTTCAATTTTCTTCTCCACACTACAACCATCCGTTTCAATACATGCCTAATCTGTTGAATCGCTTAAGCCGCTGAAATCCGAGTCTGAATGCGAGCTAATGTCGCTATACCTTGCTGTTCTTTCCGCCATGTTTGTTTGTATTGGCATCACTGTGTGACGTCACAGCAAAATGGACGGGTGTATATAACGATGGTTAAAATCAGGCACTTTGAAGCTTTTTTTAGGGATATTGCGTGATGGGTAAAATTTTGAAAAAAACTTCGAAAAATAAAATAAGCCACTGGGAACTGATTTTTAATGGTTTTAACCCTTCTGAAATTGTGATAATGTTCCCCTTTAAAAATACGTTGAATAATTGATTGGGTTTTTTTTCCCAGCTGAAGCAAATTAATTATCTAGATTTTAGATAATTGTGCATAATTTTTCTAGATTGTGACAAATGTGATTTTGTGAAGAAGACACCAGTGTTTGGCTGATGTACAAGCCAGCAGCTGCTTTCAGATTGAGTGTTGGAAAACAGCTGCAAGTGTGATGCTTTTCTACAATACAGTCGCTCCTTACAAAATTATCGGCAGATGTTTTTTTTCCGCTTCGACGCTGGATTGTTTTATACTGTTAGTGAAGAAAACACAACTATTTTGTTTATTGGCAGCAGGCAGCAATTTGAGCATGTTGCACACACACAGCCATCTTTTATTTGGAACACAAAGTGTCAGCTGAAACCCACAGAGACTCCAACATGTCTCCTTGCAGATGAAACATTTAGGTTTGCATATTATGCTAATATAGGCCAGGCACACTCCCGTGTATTTCAGTCATTGCAACACCTTCCTCGTCAAGAGGAATTTTTTATTGATTTATTTTATTTTATTTATGGTGCTGTGAAGCCCAAGTTGTATTTTTGCAGCCTCTCCCTGTGACTTATTGGCCCTGATGCCTCCCTCTTCTCCTGACTCAGGCATTTTTCTGATGAAATGCGAAACTCTCTCAGACTCCGTCCTTTCTCTTTTTTTTCCAGATTTATTATTTTCTCAAAAATATTATTCATCTTACCTGCTAATTTACAATTTTTAGCAGGTTACTTTCTGTTGTAACATGGATCTACCTACACTTCTGTTTAAAAGTAATGAGCACATATTCTTGTGTTGCTTGGGCACATTACTCTGGTTTTGGACAATATTACACATTTATGTATCAATCCACTACGGGCAGTACTGGCCATACCAATACTGATACTTAAAATTGTGAAGCTCACTGAATGACAAAAATTTTTAACACAATTATTAACAGACAAAAACAGACATCCACATTTTTTTGGTTCTGCACTGGTTGCACGATTAATAGACATCAAATCAACATTGTGGTTTTAATAAGTGCAATTACTGTATTTTTCGGACTATAAGGCGCACTTAAAATCCTTTAAATTTCTCAAAACTCGACAGTGCGCCTTATAACCCGGTGCACCTAATGTACGGAATAATTTTGGTTGTGCTTATTGACCTCAAAGCTATTTTATTTGGTACATGGTAAAATGATAAGTGTGACCAGTAGATGGCAGTCACACATAAGAGATATGTGTAGCCTGCAATATGACTCAAGTAAACAACGCCAAAATGTTATATGTTCCATTGAAAATATAGAAAATTACATACGGCCCTCAAAAATCTATCAAAAATTTTTTAGTACGACTTTGGTAAGCTGTGAAGCCACGCCGCTTGATGCAGTGGTCCCCAACCACCGGGCCACTGCCAGGTACCGGTCCATGGATAGATTGGTACCGGGCCGCACAAGAAATAAACAAATAATAAAATAAAATTAAAAAAAATTTTTTTTTTTAATTCAATCAACATAAAAAACACAAGATACACTTACAATTAGTGCACCAACCCAAAAAACGTCCCTCCCTCATTTACACTCATTCACACAAAAGGGTTGTTTCTTTCTGTTATTAATATTTCTGATTCCTACATTATATATCAATATAGATCAATACAGTCTGCAGGGATACAGTCCGTGAGCACACATGATTGTATTTCTTTATGACCAAAAAAACCCAGAAAACATACCCCCCCCATTTTCAAGCGTTGACCGGTCCGCAGCTACAAAAAGGTTGGGGACCACTGGCTTGATGGATTGTACTGTGCTTCAACAAACAAGTGTTATTATCGTGTGTGTATAAGGTAAGACATATCTGGTGTTTTGTGTCACAATATTATGCAAAAGCAACTTTTCTTACCTTCTGGTACCTGCTGATCTGTATTTGGGATCTGCAAAGGTCCTGAAAATTTGCGCGCATCCGCCTTTGTAGTCTGTGCCGACACCGTAGTCGATAAGCTTCTTCTTTTTCTCTATCTTCTTGTTATGGGACATTCATCCTCCACTGTTGCCATTTCTAATATATAGTGTAAATTCCTTACTTATATCTGTCAGTAAACTCACCATGAAAGCGCTAAAACATACCGGTATAGTGAGTTTACATTATTCAACCAAGGAACTTTAGTTCGGACGGTTTTTCGCGGTACACATTTCTGGCCTTGTTGTTTCCGGATGAGGAGATGCTGCTCTGTTATTGATTGAAGTAAAGTCTGAATGTCATTAAAACAGTTAGCTCCATCTTTTGACCCTTCTTCCACTGCCGTCCTTTCACGCTACACCGCTACAACAAAGATGACGGGGAGAAGACGCTGTCGAAGGTGAGCCACGTAAATAAGACCGGCGCATCCTGAAGCGACTGTCAGAAAGCGACTTGAAGATGATCTGTAAAACATCATCTATGCAACATTTTGACCAAAGAACCACCATTACATGTTATGTAGACCACAAGGAAGTCTTTTACTTTTAGAAAAAAAATCATGATATGACCCCTTTAATGCGCCTTTGTATGAAAAAAGACCTGAATAGACCCTCTCATCGGCAGTGCGCCTTTTAATCTGGTGCGCCCTATGGTCCAGAAAATAAGGTAAATCTTTAGATTTTTCCCTCAAAGTCCTCCTGTTTCCAGGGAGTTATTCCCTCAGTTTGTAGACATTAACAAAAACGACAACAAAATTACTGATAGAAATAAAAACAACCTAATTACCCTATCCAATGAATTCTGGTTTCAAGCTATCATTAGCTTGAAACCGTGGCTTGCTTTCAAAGTGTAACATGTTTAGCCTTGTCATTCAGTTATAATGGTGCTTGGTAATGATACCTAAGAAACTAGAAAATGCCATCCATCCATCCTCTTTCGCTTATCCGAGGTCGGGTCGCTGGGGCAGCAGCCTAAGCAGGGAAGCCCAGACTTCCTTCTCCCCAGCCACTTCGTCCAGCTCTTCCTGGGGGATCCCGAGGCGTTCCCAGGCCAGCCGGGAGACATAGTCTTCCCAACGTGTCCTGGGTCTTCCCCCTGGCCTCCTACCGGCGTTCGGGTGGCATCCTGACCAGATGCCCGAACCACCCCATCTGGTTCCTCTCGATGTGGAGGAGCAGCGGCTTTAGTTTGAGCTCCTCCCGGATGACAGAACTTCTTACCCTATCTCTAAGGGAGAGCCCCGCCACCCGGCGGAGGAAACTCAATTCGGCCGCTTGTACCTGTGATGTTGTCCTTCTGGTCATAACCCAAAGCTTATGACCATAGGTGAGGATGGGAACGTAGATCGACCGGTAAATTGAGAGCTTTGCCTTCCGGCTCAGCTCCTTCTTCACCACAACGGATCGATACAGCGTCCGCATAACTGAAGACACCGCACCGATCCGCCTGTCGACCTCACGATCCACTCTTCCCTTACTCGTGAACAAAACTCCGAGGTACTTGAACTCCTCCACTTGGGGCAAGATCTCCTCCCCAACCCGGAGATGGCACTCCAACCTTTTCCGGGCGAGAACCATGGATTCGGATTTGGAGGGGCTGATTCCCATACCAGTCGCTTCACACTCTGCTGCGAACCGATCCAGTGAGAGCTGAAGATTTAGAAAATGCAGTCAGTTTATTTGCCGTAATGGAGGAGATTATTATTCATTTATAGGAGCAGCTACACAGCGTGTATGGAGACACATAATTAGCTGCTCGTTTGTCAGCTGGGGGTCCAAAAATCAATAGGGTCAGTCAGACGGGATCAGTGTTTTTGATCGGCATTAAAAGACCCAGAGCAGATCACATACTATTTCACAAAAATCCGCCAATATGATCGATGGCCCCATCCCTGGTTATCATGCAATGATTTATAGCCCCAGAGAGGTGGGTGTGTATGTGACACACTCTTGTTTTCTTGCTTTTCCAGCCTGGCCGAATTACAGAGTATCTCTCAAAAATTTATTTTGAGCGCGATATGGGTTTGCAACCCAGTCTGCTAATAACACGCTGCCGCTGCGCTCTCTTATAACCTCCTGCACAAGAGTACATGGCCTGTAGGTTGGCTTGTAAAGAAGAAGGCAAGTAGAAACGAGGATGTTTTATTTCTGTTTTTGTGCGTCTTTAGAATATATATCTTTATCCATAGCTTTACAATATATGATAAAAGCAAGCGCACATTTATGACAGCTCTATTTGTAACTGCACACCTTGCTCATGATGTTACTTGATGTTACATGATGTGGGCTAATGAGCTCTCTCCCGGAAGCATCACAAGCCTGCAGTGTGTTCTTTTGCTTCACCTTGACAAAACAAGTCTTCTTTACTTTGAAGAAACTAATGGTGCAGGGACCCATCAGTGTCTGTCTACAGAGCTCATTTGTGACATATATCATATATATACAGTACACACATACGGGGACGGCGTGGCACCGTTGGGAGAGTGGCCGTGCCAGCAACCTGAGGATTCCTGGTTCAATGCATTTGGGCGAAAGGCGAGGTATGTATGTGTAATATATATATATATATATATGTATGTATGTATGTATGTATGTATGTATGTATGTATGTATGTATGTATGTATTAAGGCTGAAACGACGCGTCGACGTAGTCGACGTCATCGGTTACGTAAATATGTCGACGTCGTTTTTATGCTTCGACGCGTCGCATATTTACGTCACACTGCCGTCATGGCGGAGCGCAAAGCAGATGATGCGAGCGGTGCGAGCGAGGGAAAAAAAGCACGCCAAAAGTCGTCAAAAGTGTGGGAGTATTTCAATAAACGGCCTAATAATGTTGTAGCGGTGAACAGCTGTCTCGTCAGCTGAAGCGCGAGCTCGCAACCGTGGCTGTTTAGCAACCAGCCAAACCCCACTTAATAAAATTATATTTTATCTTAGAGCACATCCGCATCCCTATTCACCTAGGCAACCCCAGGAAATGTATATAATTCGGCATTATTTCGGCCAGTCGGCTTATAAAATCAGAGCCGATCAGTTTACGTTCGCGCGCAGGTATAACGCGGCGCGCTCCTGTCTCATCTGCTGGTGCGCGAGCCCGGTAATTAGACCGCTGTGTCAAATCAAGGAGTACAAAAGACGCCAGCGCAGAGTGGAAAAAGGTTTAGTTCATTACAGATAACCCAGAGTTGTGCCAAAAGTATGTAAGATTTAATATTTCTCTTCGTGGGTGTGGCGCACCTGTTGCGCTGGTGAGATGGGGGGGGTTGTGTGCATGTAGCGTGCTTAGTCTGGAGGCTAAATACACAGTGTGTTATGTAACTGTTGTTTAGTGTTGATATTCTTTGCTTAGTTTGATAAATGTTGGAGCAGTTTGCTTCATCAGGAGGGTGAAGTCGCTCAATTTAAAGTATTGGATTTAACTGTGTTGGTGAGGGCGTAGAAAAAGGGGCATTTTTCTACCAGTAGACAGCGTTTAAGATTGAGTGTTTCACTGCTAAATTAATAATATATTTATATTGAATATGGATTTTAAATATGTATCTAAATAGGTAGTTAATTGGTTAGGTATTTATGTATTTGCATATTGGGTTTTCTGTTGCATTTATCTATTGTGTTTCTGGTGTTAAATGTATTTTATATGTATCTTGGTGCATTTATGTTGAGACAATTTATTTAAAATCTGTTTTAACTTAAAGGGAAAAGATGTGTCCATTTTCTTGCACTTGTTTAATGGTTAAGAGTTTGATAGCCTAATTAATAGTTGTAAATTATGGGATTGATAATTGATTGATTTTTTACAGCATGTTAATCTTGTGGTGTTTTGTCCTTAAAGGTTTTTCACCTACTAAAGAAGCTAAAGGCTACTAAAGACAGCTAATGACAGCTAAAGAAACTAAAGTCTATTAACACTGCTAAAGACTGCTAAAAAGACTAAAGAAGAAAAAAGAAGCTGTTTCTTGGTTGGAAAAACTGTTGCAAACTAAAGGAAAATAAAAGGAAAAAGTAACTACGGTCTGGTCTTTTGAGTGAAATCCAGAAGCCACATTCAGCATTGGTACATCCCTTCAAGTGTGGGATAAGCACAGCGAAAAAAGCAAAACACTTGACAGTTGTTGTATGCACACTGTGTCGAGCGGAAATGGCCTATCATAGCAGCACAACGGCTATGAAGGAACATTTGAAAAGAAAACACCCGACAGCGTTCTTGCAATCACCATCAACTAGTGAGTACGCGTGAGTATACGTTGTCATCATTACACAAAATCATGAACTTGTCATTTGTATCTGCGTTGTAAATTCATAAACTAAAACACAGTTTCGCTCTGAGAGGCGCGTTTGGCGTGCCTGTTCAGTGTTTACAAAGACGCGCTCCTCTTTAACGCTAACGTTAATTAGTTGTGCAAATACCTTTTACAACATTAACAGTTACATATACTATGTACAAACCAATAATTAACTTTCACTTTAATCATACTATCATTGTTGTGTTATTAAGCAAAATAAGCAATACTTTTACTTTTGTTGAAATGTTTACACTGTTAAAGAATATTTCGTTTTGCACTTTTTTGTATTGGATGTTTATCTTTATTTTTGCACATTTTAAAGCAAAATAAGCAATACTTTTACTTTAGAAATGCTTATACTATTGCAGAATATTAAGATTTGCACTGGATGTTTACTTTTATATTTGCACATTAAAAAGCAAATAAGCTACTTTTAATTTTGTTAAATGTTAAAAGTTTTAAATGTTTACATTGTTACAGAATATTTTGTCATGTTGTTGTCAATGTTGACTGAGTGGCCATACTTTTTTTTTTGTATATAAAAGTCATGCCTTTTGAAAAAACTGGCCAACATTTATTTTTTCATCTTCATTTAAAAAAAAAAAAAAAAAATCGGTAAAAGGAAAAATAATCTATAGATTAATCGAAAAAAAATAATAATCTATAGATTAACCGATTAATCGAAAAAAATAATCTATAGATTAATCGATAGAAAAATAATCGTTAGCTGCAGCCTTAGTATGTATGTATGTATATATATACATATATATATATATGTATGTATGTATGTATATATGTATATATATATATATATATATATATATATATATATATATATATATATATATATATATATATATATGTGTATGTGTAGCCCTGCGATGAAGTGGCGACTTGTCCAGGGTGTACCCCGCCTTCCGCCCGATTGTAGCTGAGATAGGCTCCAGCGCCCCCCGCGACCCCAAAAGGGAATAAGCGGTAGAAAATGGATGGATGGATGGATATATATATGTATATATATATATATATGTATGTGTATGTGTATATATATATATATATATATATATATATATATATATATATATATATATATATATATATATATATATATATATATATATATAGGGCTGCAACTAACGATTAATTTGATAATCGATTAATCTGTCGATTATTACTTCGATTAATCGATTAATAATTAAAGAGACAAACTACATTTCAATCCTTTCCAGTATTTCATTGGGGAAAAAAACAGCAAACTGGCACCATATTTATTTTGATTATTGTTTCTCAGCTGTTTGTACATGTTGCAGTTTATAAATAAAGGTTTATATAAAAAAATTAAAAAATTGCCTCTGCAATAGCACAGATCCAACAAATCGATGACTAAATTAATCGCCAACTATTTTTATAATCGATTTTAATCGATTTAATCGATTAGTTGTTGCAGCCCTGATTTTATATATATATATATATATATATATATATATATATATATATATATATTCTGTTAAAATGTAATAATCACTTATTCTTCTGTTGTTTGGATACTTTGCATTAGTTTTGGATGATACCACAAATTTAGGTATCGATCCGATACCAAGTAGTTACAGGATCAGGGACGTATATCCTGAGTTTATGAATATAATACACATTTTTAAAAGAAAAAAGATTTTGTGATGATAAAAAATATCGATGTAATCATTGTAGTGTCGACTAGATACACTCTTCTGCTTGGTATCATGACAGTGGATGTCAGGTGTCGATCAACCCATGGCATTTGTTTACATTGTGACGCCGGGGAACTATTGTATCCTCCTATGGTGTGTAGTGAAGCATGTTTAGCTATTCCTCGTCCTGCAGGGATGATACTTGTAAGAAACTCACTTTATTTGTCGCCATGGAGGCGAGGATTAGTGATTTAGAAGTAGCTAAAACACTGCCGACTGCAGATGGACATTCACCGCTGACTAGCTAGCCATGTCTTAAAGCACCTCTTCCTGAGGGCGTTTCAGTGTTATAACTTCACCTTTATTTTTAGTTTTTAATCCAAAATGTGTCCATTCTCCCTTTTCTCTCTACACACTGTGTCTGCTTGTAAGTACTCTGTGATTGTGCGCTGCCGAACATGCTGGTCTGCTAGGAAAACCAGCAATGTCACGACGTGACGTCGACGCGCCGTCATGCCTGTAAAAAAGAAAATATGGCGAACCGGTACTTTTCAAACAGTATAGTACCGTTTTTGATTCATTAGTACCGCGATAGTATACTAGTACCTGTATAACGTACAACCCTACTTTTGACTATAATACCTATCTGTAGTAAGAATTGGCATTAAATTTTTTGTGGCATTAAAAAGCATGAAATTAGATGTATTGATACCTGTAGAAACCCTGATAATACATACAAATGAAGACATGTTGTGAGCCATTTGCCATTTTTGTATCTCTGCAGGCACAGTGGAATCGGAGGTCCTTTCTTCATTTAACGAGGAACACATGTTCCCCTTCAAAAACATTTTTTAGTAAGCTTTCGTTATATTTGCCGCATCTAGAGCAAGTCCCCCTCCCCCCGCGCCCTCTCAAGTGCAAGCTTTCAGAAAACCTCTTCAAATGTTTCGCTGGCTCTTTGCATGTACATATTTGTTCTGTTGCCTTTGGCGCGAACCACTAGTCTGTTGTTCTTCCAAGCAGACTGATGGATTGTAGATAGATGGAGGGTTCCGTAAGTTAAAAACCAAAACCATTTAATAGTATCTCCTATGATCCTCCTTTTTTTTTTCTATCTTCTCTCCCGCCTGCCTCTTATCCTCACAATTTAGTTGCCGATATTAACTTACCGTATTTTCCAGACCATAGGGCGCCCCGGATTATAAGGCGCACTGCCGATGAGCGGGTTTATTCAGGTCTTTTTTCATACAAAAGGTGCACGGGATTATAAGGCGCATTAAAGGGGTCATATTATGATTTTTTTTCTAAATGTAAAAGACTTCTTTGTGGTCTACATAACATGTAATGGTGGTTCTTTGGTCAAAATGTTGCATAGATGATGTTTTACAGATCATCTTCAAGTCGCTTTCTGACAGTCGCTTCAAGATGCGCCGTTTTGTGGGCGGGTCTTATTTACGTGGCTCACCTTCGACAGCGTCTTCTCCCCGTCATCTTTGTTGTAGCGGTGTAGCGTGCAAGGACAGGAGTGAAAGAAGTGTCAAAAGATGGAGCTAACTGTTTTGATGACATTCAGACTTTACTTCAATCAATAACGGAGCAGCATCTCCTCATCTGGAAACAACAACACCGGAAATGTTTCCCGTGAAAAAACGTCCGACCGGAACTTTCTAATAACTAATGTTCCTTGAGTGAATAATGTAAACTCACTACACCGGTATCTTTTAGCGCTTTCATGGCGAGTTTACTGACAGATATAAGTAAGAACTTTACACTACTTAATTTTAGAAATGTTGCATAAATTATGTTTTACAAACCATCTTCAAGTCGCTTTCTGACAGTCTCTCCGGATGCGCCGTTTTGTGGGCGGTCTTATTTACGTGGCTCACCTTCGACAGCGTCTTCTCCCCGTCATCTTTGTTGTAGCGGTGTAGCGTGCAAGGACGGGAGTGGAAGAAGTGTCAAAAGATGGAGCTAACTGTTTGAATGACATCCAGACTTTACTTCAATCAATAACGGAGCAGCATCTCCTCATCTGGAAAAAAACAACACCGGAAATGTTTCCCGTGAAAAAACGTCCGACCGGAACTTTCTAATAACTAATGTTCCTTGAGCGAATAATGTAAACTCACTACACCGGTATGTTTTAGCACTTTCATGGCGAGTTTACTGACAGATATAAGTAAGAACTTTACGCTACTTAATTTGAGAAATGCTGCATAGATGATTTATTACAAACCATTTCAAGTCGCTTTCTGACAGTCTTTTCAGAATGCGCCGTTTTGTGGGCGGTCTTATTTACGTGGCTCATCTTCGACAGCGTCTTCTCCCCGTCATCTTTGTTGTAGCGGTGTAGCATGCAAGGACGGGAGTGGAAGAAGTGTCAAAAGATGGAGCTAACTCTTTTAACGACATTCAGACTTTACTTCAACCAATAACGGAGCAGCATCTCCTCATCCGTGGCTCACTAGTGCAACAACAACGCTGGAAACGTGTCTCGAGAAAAAACCCGTCCGACCGGAACTCTCTAATAACTAAAGTTCCTTGGGTGAATAATGTAAACTCACTACACCGGTATGTTTTAGCACTTTCGTGGCGAGTTTACTGACAGATATGAGTGAGAACTTTACACTACTTTATATTAGAAATGGCAACAGCAGAGGGTGAATGTCCCATAACAAGAAGATAGTGGGGGGGAAAAAGAAGCTTATTGCCTACAAAATCGTCACGGACTACAGTGCGCAAATTTTCAGGACTTATGCAGATCCCAAATACAGATCAGCAGGTACCAGAAGGTAAGAAAAGTTGGTTTTGCATAATATTGTGAAACAAACCGCCAGATAATATGTCTGCTAATGGGTGCCATTTTGCGGTCCTTATACACACACCATAGTAATTCTTGTATCTCTGACTACGGTAGCCGTAATGGGCCGACAATCCATCAAGCGGTGCGGCTTCAAAGTCATACTAAAACATTTTGACAGATTTTTGAGTGCCGTGTGTAATGTTCTATATTCTCAATGGAACATTTAAAGTTTAGGTGTTGGTTACTGGTGTCACATTGTAGTCTCCACGTATCTCTTATGTGTGACTGCCATCTACTGGTCACACTTATCATTACACCATGTACCAAATAAAATTGCTTCAAGGTCGGTAAGCACAACCAGAATTATTCCGTACATTAGGCGCACCGAGTTACAAGGTGCACTGTCGATTTTTGGAGAAAATTAAAGGATTTTAAGTGCGCCTTATAGTCCGAAAAATACGCTAATTCTTATACCAAGATAATCAGCATTATTGTCCTCTGTTTATAATCATAATAACTCTCACAATATTATGTCAGACCCACTCGACATCCATTGCATTCGGTCTCCCTAGAGGGGGGGGGGGTTTACCCACATATGCGGTCCTCTCCAAGGTTTCTCATAGTCATTCACATCGACGTCCCACTGGGGTGAGTTTTTCCTTGCCCTTATGTGGGCTCTGTACCGAGGATGTCTTTGTGGCTTGTGCAGCCCTTTGAGACACTTGTGATTTAGGGCTATATAGATAAACATTGATTGATTGATAATATAAGCATAATAATAATTTGAAAACCGCTTAAGTGGACGTTTATTTTCATCTTACAAGACTGCTGCACTTGCATTGATGCATTTCTCACATAATAGAAGCAACATTATTTACAACTGCCATGCTGCTGTGTGCTGAAACCGCAGTCCAGCACTTTGCTTCCTATTTCATCACCAAACTGCCCCAAGTTAATACTTAAGACTGAATCTGCTCAAGCAAAACATACCTCAGTTGTGCAAATAAGAGGCGAAGAGGCAAAATTCCCAACATTACTGTACGACGTGGTGCCACCTCGCAGGGTTCCCTCTTGACCACATTGGCGACACAATTGTCTCGGATCCATCATGTTTTGCGGCGTAGACTCCTATCGACTCGTGTTTCCTCGGGGACATTATCCTGGATGGCTTCCAAGCAGCTCAGTTTCCATCCTCTCCGAACCTTTCCTTGGTCTCACATAAATCAATGTGATTTAATTGCATAAAGTCCCTTTCCCACAGCTCCGGCCTGGAGGCAGGGGAATCTCCAGGAGTGAGTGTCTCATGACCGGTTAACCTTAGCCCCACGCCCCCGCCCCGATCCCCAAGACCAAATTCCCCCTGTGAAAGTTTCATTTAGTTGCCTATCTATGTTTCTCACTATCATTTATTCGCTGGTGTTTGATGTGTTTTGTTCAGGACAAAGGGCGGTGGAAGTAACTTTCGCACCTTGTTTACATCTGGCTAATGCACTCAAAAGATCAGCAGATGCAAGCTCATTTTTGGAAGTGCTTTTTGTGTTGAGCAAAGCATGCCAGCATGCACACGGGTTTTTCACAAGTTTGCACTATGAAGATACAAATAGAAAATATAGCGCCTATAAAAAAGTGGCGAACCCCTGCAGGTGTTTCCTTGTTTTAGGAGCAGATCAATCGATGGCAGTATCGGCTCTCAGTTGGCCTTTTTCCACCATGAACCCTAAAAAGGACACTGATGAGAAGTGATATTCACACTTTGCAGCTTGTAAAAAAAGAAAAAAAAAATGCTGGTTCTCGAGCAGGCGCAGAAGAACAAGGCGGACGTGGCTAAGGCTGCAGCTAACGATTGTTTTTCTATCGATTAATCTATAGATTTTTTTTCCGATTAATCGGTTAATCTATAGATTTTTTTTTTCCGATTAATCTATAGATTTTTTTTCCTTTTACCGATTATTTTTTTTATTTAAAATGAAGATGAAAAAATAAATGTAGGCCAGTTTTTTCAAACGGCATGACTTTTATTTACAAAAAAAAAAAAAGTATGGCCACCCAGTCAACATTGACAACAATATGACAAAATATTCTGTAACAATGTAAACATTTAAAACTTAACATTTAACAAAATTAAAAGTAGCTTATTTTCTTTTTAATGTGCCAATATAAAAGTAAACATCCAGTGTAAATCTTAATATTCTGCAATAGTATAAACCTATCTACCTTTAAGGACAAAACACCACAAGATTAACATGCTGTAAAAAAAATCAATCAATTATCAATCCCATAATTTACAATTATTAATTAGGCTATCAAACTCTTAACCATTAAACAAGTGCCAGAACATGGACACATCTTTTCCCTTTAAGTTAAAACAGATTTTAAATAAATTGTCTCAACATAAATGCACCAAGATACATATAAAATACATTTAAACCCAGAAACACAATAGATAAATGCAGCAGAAAACCCAATATGCAAATACATAAATACCTAACCAATTATTTACGTAACCGATGACGTCGACTACGTCGACGCGTCGTTTCAGCCTTAGACGTGGCAAACATGCTCGTCCGCCTTGTTCAGACTAGGGTTGTCTCGATACCAATATTTTACCAAAATGTATTTCAATACTTTTCGATAAATAAAGGGGACCACAAAATATGGCATTATTGGCTTTATTTTTAACAAAAAATCTTAGGGTACATTAAGCATGTTTTTTATTCCAAATTTGTCCTAATATAAAATAGTGAACATACTAGACAACTTACGGTAAGTAAGTAAGTAAACAAACAAAGACTTCTAGTTTGTCTGCTGGCGTATGCGGTAACATATTGTGTCATTTATCTACTTATTATTTTGTCAACATTATAAAGGACAAGCTGTAAAAATGGATTATTAATCTACTTGTTCATTTACTGTTAATATCTGGTTATTTTCTCTTTCAACATGTTGTATCTACACTTCTGTTAAAATGTAATAATCACTTATTCTTCTGTTGTTTGGATACTTTACATTAGTTTTGGATGATACCACAAATGTAGGTATCGATCCGATACCAAGTAGTTACAGGATCATACATTGGTCATATTCAAAGTCCTCATGTGTCCAGGGACATATTTCCTGTGTTTATGAATATAATATGAATTTAAAAAAATGTTTAAATAAGATTTTGAGACGATAATAAATATTGATGTAATCAGAGTAGTAT
Organism: Nerophis lumbriciformis; assembly: GCF_033978685.3. NCBI lineage: Eukaryota > Metazoa > Chordata > Actinopteri > Syngnathiformes > Syngnathidae > Nerophis > Nerophis lumbriciformis. The sequence continues at coordinate 9,331,494 of NC_084557.2, read as the reverse complement.
CGGCTAGATATGCTCTTATACTTGGTATCATTACAGTAGATGTCAGATGTAGATCCACTCATGGCATTTGTTTACATTGTGACCAATGTTCCCTCTAATTGTTCATGTGTGTGATCAAACGCACAAAGCATTCAGTGGAATACAGACGTGCACACTGTGGTCACACCAGCAGCACATTTGTCTCACACCTGACATAACAATTTAAATGTCTTATTATTATAATCAAGTGACTAGTCAATTTCAAGAGATTATTTTCTAATATATGTGATTTGGCCCACTTAGATATTGTTTTTTTTTAATCAGCTATGCACTATAGTATTTTATGCAAGGATAAACACAAAATAGACAAAATTATACATGACAAACAGAAATGGCATCATTGAACTAGGGCTGGGCGATATGGCCTTTTTTTAATATTGCGATATTTTAAGGCCATATTGCGATACACGATATATATCTCGATATTTTGCCTTAGCCTTGAATGAACACTTGATGCATATAATCACAGCAGTATGATGATTCTATGTGTTTTGATTGATTGATTGAGACTTTTATTAGTAGGTTGCACAGTGAAGTACATATTCCGTACAATTGACCACTAAATGGTAACACCCCAATAAGTTTTTCAACTTGTTTAAGTCGGGGTCCACTTAAATTGATTCATGATACAGATAATACAGCCCTTTGAGACACTTGTGATTTAGGGCTATATAAATAAACATTGATTGATTGATATACTATCAGATATATACTATCATCATAATACAGTCATCACACAAGATAATCACATTGAATTATTTACATTATTTATAATCCAGGGTGTGGAGGTGGGCGCCGGATGTAAGTGTCAAAAAGACAGCCAAAAGAGTTTGATATGAGAATAAATCTAAAGTTAAAATATAGGGTAGAAATGCACCCATTTGCAGGAAATGTAGTCTTGATTTTCAACATTTTCTTTCAAGGCTTGCATGTCTACATTAAAACATTCTTCTTCATACTGCATTAATATATGCTACTTTTAAACTTTCATGCAGAGAAGGAAATCACAACTAAAAAAATCACTAATTTTTTCATACGGTGTTGATGTGGAAATTTTTGCCTCGGCATTTTAATGGTGTGGACGTGTGGCACCGAATGGAGATAAGCGTCTCGACAGACGTCACAATATTTGAACAATGATGACGGAAACTGTTTTCTCTGTCGTGTCCGTGTGTCGAAAATTGTTATGCGCTTATTTTTTTATTTGATTTTGTGCGTGGCATAGATTTGCTATGCGCAGAGGACGCTTAAACAGTGCGCAATTGCACAGGCGAGCACCTTAGAGGGAGCGTTGCTCGCACGGCTGCGCTAGCATCACAGCTAACGTTAGCCATGCTGCTACCTCTCTGCTCGGGGAGGACGTATACGTATGTGACGTATGACGTGACAGTATGTGACGTGTGTAAAAAGGTGCGCTTGCTGTCTGTGAGAGGGAGACACAGGAAAGAGTGAGAAGAGCCTGTCGTGTACTGCCAGCAGCTAAAAGCAACTGCATGAGAATTCACAGACCCGTGGATGTGTTAAAGGTGTGCTGGAAAATGCGGAACGAAAAGTAGGGAGCAGCAGAAAAGAGGAATGTATTATTTAAATCGGTGCGTTGGAAAACACGGACCTTGGTATTTTTAAACTGGATCTGGATTGGCATTTTCCCATGCCTTGCCGATACGCAATTTTTGGCAAATATCGGCAGACATCCCTACCATTTAGTGGTCAATTGTACGGAATATGTACTGTACTGTGCAATCTACTAATAAAAGTTTCAATCAATCAATCAAAAAAACGTGACGACGACGCGGCGTCACGGGAAAAAAATATGGCGAACCGGTACTTTTCAAACAGAGTATAGTACCGTTTTTGATTCATTAGTACCACGATACTATACTAGTACTGGTATACCGTACAACCCTAGTTCAGACGAATGGTTGCGTTTTTAATGTTAATATAAGAGATTTAAAGGTGATAGACAAAGTGGTTGTGCATTATTTTAGTGGTGTACACCTGCAGGGTGTCATATGGAGAAATGTTTTTAATATTTTGGTGCTAACAAAATAAGACAAAAATACTGATATATAATAGAAAATAACTGAAGTAGCAGTCTTCTCATTGAAAATCTCATGTGTGTTGTTTTGCACTGGCATGTTTCAACTGTGGAAAACGTCCTGAGGGGAGATCCTCTGCTAACGTCATTAAAATGCAGCGAGCCTGGATGTGATTTTCCAGCTTTAGGATTTAAAGGTGATGGAGACGGTTGTTGTGTTGCTGCTTGTCAGCTGGCAGGCCTACAAGCAGGGGGAGACCGCGAACAAGCTGTTGGGAGTTTACAAACCTCCACCCCCTTCTGTGTGTATGCCAGAATGAACTCCTACCTTTTCTTGCAAGGCTGCACTCCTGGTATCCTTGATGTGTTTTCGTAACCCTCACTAAAAAGCCTTTCTCTTAATTGTGTCCCTCGGGCCCACAGCTCCAGGTTTTCACAACCTTTCCTGTCCCTCTCACTGATCTTCCCCTCTCCTCCAGCGTTAACCCCGTCCTTCCCACTTTGACAGCTCTTTTCTCTTTAATTACTTAGCTTCAAAGTATCGTTTTGAATTCCCTTCGCCTCCTCAGGCCCCTGGTTCCTCTGAGACAAGAGGCTAGTTGGGGGCATCGGAAGTTTGGTGAAAGTTGGTGGTTAGTACAAAACCCAAAAGCAGTGAAGTTGGCACCCTGTGGAAATCGTAAATAAAAACAGAATACAATGATGTGCAAATCCTTTTCAACTTATATTTAATTGAATAGACTGCAAAAACAAGATATTTAATGTTCAAACTGAGAAACTTTTTTTGTTGTTGTTGCAAATAATCATTAATTTGGAATTTAATGGCAGCAACACATTGCAAAAAAGTTGTCACGGGGGCATTTTTACCACTGTGTTACATGGCCTTTCCTTTTAACAACACTCAGTAAACATTTGGGAACTGAGGAGACACATTTTTGAAGCTTTTCTGGTGGAATTCTTTCCCATTCTTGCTTGATGTACAGCTTAAGTTGTTCAACAGTCCGGGGGTCTCCGTTGTGGTATTTTAGGCTTCATAATGCGCCACACCTTTTCAATGGGAGACATGTCTGGACTACAGGCAGGCCAGTCTAGTACCCGCACTCTTTTACTATGAAGCCACGCTATTGTAACACCTGGCTTGGCATTGTCTTGCTGAAATAAGCAGGGGCGTCCATGATAAGGTTGCTTGGATGGCAACATATGTTGCTCCAAAACCTGTATGTACCTTTCAGCATTAATGGTGCCTTCACAGATGTGTAAGTTACCCATACCTTGGGCACTAATACACCCCCATACCATCACAGATGCTGGCTTTTGAACTTTGGGCCTATAACAATCCGGATGGTTATTTTCCTCTTTGACACGACGTCCGCAGTTTCCAAAAACAATTTGAAATGTGGACTCATCAGATCACAGTACACTTTTCCACTTTGCATCAGTCCATCTTAGAGGAGCTTGGGCCCAGCGAAGCTGTCAGCGTTTCTGGGTGTTGTTGATAAATGGCTTTCGCCTTGCATAGTGGAGTTTTAACTTGCACTTACAGATGTAGCGACAAACTGTAGTTACTGACAGTGGTTTTCTGAAGTGTTCCTGAGCCCATGTGGTGATATCCTTTACACGCCGATGTCGCTTTTTGATGCAGTACCGCCCAGCGAGGCTTGCGGCGTTTCTGGGTGTTGTTGTTGTGTGTTTTAAAATAGATATTACAGCGACTTTATGAAATTTACTGTGATTTTACTGTACATGAAAAAACAGTTTTTTGACCATAAAATGCTGGCAACTGAGCTGCCAATTTTTTTACTGTAAAAAAACGGTGGTACTGTTTTGCTATTCACAATAGTACACGGTAAAATCTACAGTTGTGTTTTTTTACGGTACATTCCGGCAGCTAATTTGCCAGAATTCTACTGTAAAAATGCAGTTTTATATTTACGTTTAAAAAAAAAACACTGTAAATTTTACAGTAAAATTCTATCAACTGTTTACAGTAACATGTTGAAAAAAACACAAAATTATACGATAAAATTTTCACGACTGACCTGTCAGTTTTTTACTGTAAAATCTACACTTTTTTTTTTAAATTGTACATTAAAAAAAATCATCAAATGCATAGGCAATTGTGTAGTAATATCACTGTTAGAAGTGGCCCTCTGAGGGCACACATAACTGCGATGTGGCCCTCACTTAAAACCAGTGTGACACCCCTGAATTAGTTTGTTCTTTAAATCTGTCATGTCTGTGTAATCATGTTTTGTTTTAGTCATGTTTTGTTTTGTTTAGTTATTGGACTCTTTAGTTTCTGGCTTTTCAATCCCTTGTCTTGTTTCCATGATTACCCATTAGTTTCACCTGTTCCACGTTTGGACTCATTGTGCACTCTTGTTTGTCACCATAGCAACCCATTAGTTTTCACCTGTCACGTCACGCACCTGTTTCACGTTTTGAGTCACGCACCTGTTTTCGTTAATCATGTCTATAGTATTTAAGTTCATTGTTTCAGTTTGTCGTTCTGGTGACATCCCGCATTCATACCCCTGTCACACTCTGTCTACCTCTGCGCACTTCATGCCATGTCCAAGTAAGTTTTTTCTATTAATGCCACAGTTAGTGTTTTTGTTTAATTGTTCACAGTTTTTTGCCCACGTGCAAGTCTTTTTGTTTCGTTAGTCAAGTTTGTACTTCCGCCTTGAGCGAGCCTTTTGTTCCTTTGAGTGTTATAAATAAATATGTATTCACCTTCACGCCATGACCAGTCCAGCTTTACTTGCATCTCGGGAAAACAAACACACCATAGTCCACGTCTTGACAAAACCATTATAGAGGAAAAACTAAGTATGATAAGCTGTGCGTAGAGGTATATGAGTGAGCCATAACTGTTTCTATATGATGGAGCTTTATCTTTATGCTTGGTGGTTGACTCACTCTGGGGACTGGCAATGAGTGTGCCTTGTCATTGGCCTCATTAAAGCAAGTGTTGTAAAGACATATGCGCCCTTTTTCCCATGTCATTAGTGAGAGAATGATGTACGTACATTAGCTGTGTGAGGATCCGGCTGGACATCGTCCAGGTGAGCTGACATTTCACCTTTGTGTTATCCTTTGAAATGACATTGAACATGTCTAATAGTGTTTAAAGTCATTATTGCGTTTACACTCAACACTATTTTTTATTTTTTTGTCCTGTCCAGCTACTCAGGCAAATCGTATTGTTGATATAGAGGAGGGACATCAAAGTGGTTTTCATTGAGGGCCACATGGCAGTTATGGCTGCCATCAGAGGGCCGCTTGTAACAACGAATAATGTACGACTTTGCCTCTGGATTTCATTATTAATTATATACATTGTTTTAAGTAATTTGTCGATTTTACAGTAAAAACTTTACATTTACAAAATGTTACTGTAAAATAGTGTTTTTTTTTAAATTTTTAACATTTTCAGTAAATGGAAAAACAGTAGCACTATTTTTTGGGGGGGGGTTTACAGAAAAAGCTGGCAGCTTAGTTGCCAAAATGTTTGTGTTTAATTGACATTGGTTTTTACAACATTATATTGTTCATGGAAAAACAGTATAATTATTTTTTTTATTCTGGCAACTTAGCTGCTTAATTTTCCTGAGGGAACTCTCCTGAAGGAATCAATAAATTACTATCTATCTATCTATCTATCTATCTATTCATAAAAACAAATGTACCGTCTTTCCATTTACAGTAATACACCTTTAAAAACAACAACCGTAGATTTTTAGTTTTAGGGGATTGGTTTATTATTCTTCGGTCAATGGTCAACAAAATAAACAAACAGTATGAAAATGAAAATGTTGCAGACCGAAAGGGTTTAGTCTGAAGTTGAACACTTATAGCGCCTAACCCTATAAACAATGTCAAGTACAAGATGAACTTCCGAAAATTATGAAATGTCTTTTGTACAGCATATTATAAATACACATTATACACAATATGAACACTGTTCAATTATATACATAGTAAAGGCATGTGAAATATCCTTATACGCGTGTTAAACCTTTGTACCAATTTATATACTATATACAAACAATTATACTTCCATTATTATTTATATCCCACATTTAGTATTTTAATTAACATTGATCATAGTATTAACTACTGCAGGGCCGGCCCGTGGCATAGGCCGTATAGGCAAATGCTAAGGGCGCCGTCCATCAGGGGGCGCCACGCCAGTGCCACAAATGTTGGAGAAAAAAAAAATAATAATAAAAAGTTGTTACTATTATTTCTAAATACAAAAAATAATCCCACGTTAATTAAAATCCAAAGTAAAGCCTATTTAATAGAAATATTATTTGTCACAACATTACGCCCCCCTCCACCCCCCGCACGGTGCGCCCCCTCCCTTCCCGTATCATGACTCTTTTTGGACGTCACCACATCAAAAAATCAACACAAGATGTCAAAACGGTCAAAACTGTCAGGTGCCCAGGGAAGAAAAAAGAGAAAAGAAGAGGAGAAACGAGAAAAGACAAAGGTAGCAGGTAGGTAACGTTAGCCTACATGAAATTATGTTTCTGTTACAGAATGTGATAGTAACCTGGCTTTTTAGCATTAAGCTAATGTTACATGATTCGGCAATTGCTAATCAATAAATAGCGAGTTCTGTTTTAACGTCGGGTTAATTTTGTGGAGGGGGCTAAATTGTTATGGAAAATAATAATGTAACGTTAGGTAATTACAGTACTCCCACCTTACATTCCTCAGGGACATTTGTATTAGATCTTTTAAGCAGGTGTTTTTTGTTTACATTGTTATTGCCTTCTGGTTAGCTAATGTTTGCCCTGCAGGTAATAGTCACTTTTCCACCCCTTTATATATTAGGTATAGTTGTAAGTAAAAAAAAAAAAAAAAGGTCAAAGACAAAGCTATTCGGGTTCTTGTGAGTATATACACTTCACTGCCGATGTGGGGGGGCGCCACCTAAAATCTTGCCTAGGGCGCCAGATTGGTTAGGGCCGGGCCTGAACTACTGTGTTGATTCAAGAGTGATATATTTTTCCAAGACATTGGTCTTAAAGTGTTTTTTAAATGTGTGAATGGACCTGGAACATTTTAAGGAATCATCCAAGCTGTTCCACAGTTGAACCCCCCTGACAGAAACACATCTACTTTTTAAGCTTGTTCTTATCTTAGCTTTCTGGAAGACAGCTGAACCTCTGAGGTCATAGGGATTCTCTCTGGGTTTGAACCTCTCCTGTAGACACCGAGGCAGCATGTGGTTATGAGTTTTGTACGTCACAATAGCAGTGTTGAGGTCAATAAGATCATGCAGTTTTAATGTTTTTAATTTAACAAACAGAGCATTGGTATGGTCATGATAATCTGCAAAATGTACAATTCTAATCGCTTTCTTTTGAAGTAAGAATATAGAGTTGATGTTTGTTTTGTAATTGTTACCCCAGATTTCAACACAATAATTAAGATAAGGGAGTACGAAAGAATTATATAACATATTAAGAGCCTTTTGATTTACGGAGTTTTTGATTTTATGTAACATAGCAATATTTTTTGCCATCTTTGTCTTAAGTATATTTATGTACAGTTTCCAATTTAATTTATCATCTTTTTACAGTCAAAAACTGGCAGATCAGTCAACCAAATTTTAATGCAAAAAAAATGGTAGTTTTTTTCCGATTTACAGTAAAGAACAATGTAAAATGTATTGTAATTTTTTATAATTTGATGTGTAGTTTGCTGTAAAATCAAAGGTCGAGCAGATATTTAAGTATTTATTTTTGTTTAGACAAAAACATGTTCTGAAAGTATGATAAAATATACTGTAATATTTGTTGCAATAATGGATACTATTAAAGTTTAAAAGGTATGCAATTTCAAGCAGTACATATATTTTTTTCTGAAAAAAAAATCTATTACCGTATTTTTCGGACTATAAGTCGCAGTTTTTTTCATAGTTTGGCCGGGGGTGCGACTTATACTCAGGAGCGACTTATGTGTGAAATTATTAACACTTTACTGTAAAATATCAAATAATATTATTTAGCTCATTCACGTAAGAGACTAGACGTATAAGATTTCATGGGATTTAGCGATTAGGAGTGACAGATTGTTTGGTAAACGTATAGCATGTTCTATATGTTATAGTTATTTGAATGACTCTTACCATAATATGTTACGTTAACATACCAGGCACGTTCTCAGTTGGTTATTTATGCCTCATATAACGTACACTTATTCAGCCTTTTGTTCACTATTATTTATTTTAAATTGCCTTTCAAATGTCTATTCTTGGTGTTGGCTTTTATCAAATACATTTCCCCAAAAAATGCCACTTATACTCCAGTGCGACTTATATATGTTTTTTTCCTTCTTTATTATGCATTTTCGGCCGGTGCGCCTTATACTCCGGAGCGACTTATACTCCGAAAAATACGGTACTATACATTTCCTTTTGCACTATATTAATTTATATTATTACCGGTATGTGTTGTCAGCTTTGTACTTTTTTTTTTTATTAGTAGTTTTTTATGTCATTGCCTGTAATAAATAAATAAATGAAAAATAAATAAATAAATGAAGTATACCACACTTCTATTTCGTAAAGTAAATCTGTACAGCAGATATGATCATCTACATCACAGGTGTCAAACTCAAGGCCCGGGGGCCAGATCTGGCCCGCGACATCATTTTATCTGGCCTGCAAACACCTGGAAATGATATGTGTCAATAAAGTACATCATATTTTCTCACTAGATGTACCCGGCCAAACTATGAAAAAAACTGCGACTTATAGTCCGAAAAATACGGTATGTAATGCTTCTCTTGTTGCCTTATTTGTATTTGACTTAATTAAATGGATTTCTATTATTATTCGGCACAGCCAGACTGGAGCAGGAGGAGATAGAAAGAGAAAATAAAGGACGACAGAGACAAAGAAACAACAACTAACACAACAACAGAACAGCATCAGCAAATACGTAAATATTAATAATACAGAAATGACAATGAATGTTTTTACACTCCAAATGGAGCAATACAAATACCAATAGAAATAGCACTATTGATAATGGATAATAACACTAATTATCTAAAAATGTTTCAAATGCAACAATACATATAGCTTGAATGACAAAAGAAAGCAGATAAATGGAGGGGAAGAAAGAGAAGCAAACTGTATTAACCTTGTAGATTGTTATAGTAACAATAGGTTAAGTTTTGTCAGTGTGCCATGTGTTACCCAGTTTTACAAATATAAAAAAAAAAATGTTTTGCTCTAATTACAGATGTCCGATAATATCGGACTGCCGATATTATGCTTTAAAATGTAATATCGGAAATTATCGGTATCGGTTTCAAAAAGTAAAATGTATGACTTTTTAAAACGCCGCTGTACGGAGTGGTACACGGACGTAGGGAGAAGTACAGAGCAGTTGCGTCTCCCAGTCATACTTGCCAACCCTCCCGAATTTCCCAGGAGACTCCCGAATTTCAGTTCCCCTCCCGAAAATCTCCCGGGGCAACCATTCTCCCGAATTTCTCCCGATTTCCCCCCAGACAACAACAGTGGGGGCGTGCCTTAAAGGCACTGCCTTTGCGTGCCGTCCCAATCACATAATATCTACTGCTTCTCACACACACAAGCGAATGCCATGCAGACTTGGTCAACAGCCATACAGGTCACACTGAGGGTGGCTGTATAAACAACTTTAACACTGTTACAAATATGCGCCACACTGTGAACCCACACCAAACAAGAATGACAAACACATTTCGGGAGAACATCCGCACTGTAACACAACATAAACACAACAGAACAAATACCCAGAACTCCTTGCCGCACTAACTCTTCCGGGACGCTACAATATACACACCCCGCTACCTCCCGCCCACCTCAACCTGCTCATGTCCCAAATTCCAAGCTGCTGTTTTGAGGCATGTTAAAAAAAAAAAGCACTTTGTGACTTCAATAATAAATATGGCAGTGCCATGTTGGCATTTTTTTCCCCATAACTTGAGTTGATTTATTTTGGAAAACTTTGTTACATTGTTTAATGCATCCAGCGGGGCGTCACAACAAAATTAGGCATAATAATGTGTTAATTCCACGACTGTATATATCGGTATCGGTTGATATCGGAATCGGTAATTAAGAGTTGGACAATACCGGATATCGGCAAAAAAGCCATTATTGGACATCTCTAGTTTAGTCAATTGTCAAGAATAATAAGAAATAGGCCTTTTGTGCGTATGGAAAAAGTTGTAGGTCTTTGAGTACAACTCATTAAAGAAGGGTGCGAAAACACATTTTTTTGGAGTGTATTTCAAATGCTTCATGTGCTCGTCAACACTGGAAATGAGCTCATTTGTATGGAATAATGAACTTCCTCTTTACATCCTCCACTTCCTGTCCACGGAGGAGGTGTCACTGACCCAACACATTGCTGTTCGCTGACCTCTGACCTTACTGCCTGCCAGTATGACAGGATGATGCGTCATGGACACAAAGGGAAACCACAGATTAACAGGAACAATGCAGACTGACTGACAAAGTTGTTCTACTTCTCTTACAAATACATGATGTGACCAGAACGACCTTAAAGGCTCATAGTTTGATTTTTTTTTTCACATTTAAGACACTTCCTTGTGGTCTACATAACATGTGATGGTAGTTCTTTGGTCAAAATGTTGCATAGATGATGTTTTACGGACCATTTTCAAACCACCTTCTGACCGTCTCTTCAGGATGCACCGTTTTTTTGGGGCGGCCTCATTTACGTGCCTCCACTTCGACAGCGTATTCTCCCCGTCAGCCATGTTGTCGTTTTTAGTGCTTTCTTATCGAGTATACTGACAGATATAAGTTGGAACTATAGGCTACTTTGTATTAGGGTTGTACGGTATACCGGTACTAGTATAGTATATCGCGGTACTATCCATCCATCCATCCATTTTCTACCGCTTATTCCCTTTTGGGGTCGAATGAATCAAAAATGGTACTATACTTTGAAAGCACCGGTTCCCGGGCATGACGGCGCATTGTGACATTGTTGGTTTTACGAGCAGAGGAGCATGTTCGGCAGCGCACAATCACGGAGTACTTACAAGCAGACACAGTGTGTAGACAGAAAAGGGAGAAAGGACGCATTTTGGCTTAAAAAAATAAAGATAAAGGTAAAGTTTAAACACTGAATTAGGAACCACTTTTGGAGTTGATGTCAGCAGGCCAAGGAAGCTAGGGTCGATATTCTTCTCTTGATCATCTTGGGACGGTGTGAGCCAAGACATCCAGGGGGTTTAGCTCGCTCGTCTGCGGGAACAAACTGCCGCCATTGCTTGCCGTGCTACCGAGGTCCTTTGTCCCTGAATTGCTCACACACTCCGGCAGATTCAATGGGGGTCTGGCGGCAGATTTCTTTGACTTTATCGTTGGAAATGCATCTGCTTTGAGTGTCGCAGGATATCCACACATTCTTGCCATCTCTGTCGTAGCATAGCTTTCGTCGGTAAAGTGTGCGGAACAAACGTCCAATTTCTTGCCACTTTCGCATCTTTGGGCCACTGGTGCAACTTTAATCCGTCCCTGTCCGTGTTGTTACACCCTCCGACAACACACCGACGAGGCATGATGTCTCCAAGGTACGGAAAACAGTCGAAAAAACGGAAAATAACAGAGCTGATTTGACTCGGTGTTTGAGAAAATGGCGGATTGCTTCCCGATGCGACGTCACATTGTGACGTCATCGCTCCGAGAGCGAATATTAGAAAGGCGTTTAATTTGCCAAAATTCACCCATTTAGAGTTCGGAAATCGGTTAAAAAAATATATGGTCTTTTTTCTGCAACATCAAGGTATATATTGACGCTTACATAGGTCTGGTGATAATGTTCCCCTTTAATAATGACTAGTTAAGAGCCAATATGTTACTAACTTGCATGTTAATAAGCAACTAATTAATGGTGAATATGTTCCCCATACTAAAGTGTTACCATGTTTTATTACTGGTGCATAAAATGAACAGTGCATGAACATCACCTTGTTCAAACAACAAAACCAACACAGTGCATAAACTCACAACAAATTACACACCTGCAAACCAGTCAGCTGTTGCCGTATCCGTAATACGCCGATAGGGAGAATTTTGTATTTACATGATGAGTCGGGTGTGTTTTGACCTCCACCGAACCCCTGAGGCCGACTCACCGAACCCCTAGGGTTCAATCGAACCCAGGTTAAAAACCACTGCTCTAAAGGCTTAGTGTCCACATGCGTGGACAGCACCTTTTAGCTCTTATTTCCAAAATTGTGTACACTACTGAATTGGGGGCTTGTGGCCGCTTATGTGGACACTAATACTGCCATCTGGTGGTGTCAGAAGAGTATAACATACAATAGAATTTGGGGAAAAAAGTGTAAAAATAAGAATTACCATGTCACTACACATGAAGTACACGTTTTTGTACTTATGGACTAAGTACATCATATCAAAAGATGATTCTTAGTTTTTATTCTAATTAGGGTCCAATAAGCCCAAATAGCAAAGAGAAATGAAAAAAGCATGTAAACAAACAGGTTGGGCTTTAAGAGGTTTTAATGTACCCTAAGATTTTTTGTTAAGATAAAGCCAATAATGACATTTGGTTTTGGTCCCCTTTATTTAGAAAAGTATCAAAGTATCGAAATACATTTTGGTACTGGTACAAAAATATTGGTATCGGGACAACCCTACTTTGTATTAGCATGTACGAGCCAGTATGTCCAACATGGAGAGGATAGAGAAAAATAAGGAACTTATTGACTATAACGTCGGTCTATAATGGACTCGCACAAAGCTCTTGGGGTAAATCTCGACCATATATGGAAATATCCGCTGATGCCCACAAGTTGGGCAAATTCCAAACGGCTCGTTTGACAAAGTATTTTTTATAAATATCTCCGCCATGCCTCCATGGTTTGTTTTTAACTTCCTGCAGACCTCCACCTCCTGCTGAGGCTTGCTCCTCCACCCAAGGCTCGGCTAGCTACACACGACTGAAACTGTCCTAGGTGTCCGGGGGGCGGGGGATCTGTCGCTGTGAACTGGCGGTGAACCAGTCTCATATGATGTTACCCTCACAGCCCTTTGCCTGAAAAGTATCCACTCTTCCTTACCACAGCTCTGAAAAACCCCAATGTCTACTTTGGGGTTTTCCAGAGCTGTGGTAATTTCAAGGATTCTGTGCAATCAAAGTCAACATTTTATGATTATGGAAGAAGATGACTCCCGCAGTTTTGGGGACATTTGCCTCGATGTCTGCTCTGAAGAACGTGTTGGCGATCAGTGGTGGAACTTTGAATGACGCGAGTTCCTAAAACATTTATTTCGCCTGCTAATTTGTCAACTAATTTATTTCGTAACCGTCTATTTTGGTGAATGATGACGAGGCTTATGGTGAGCCTCATCTTTATGCGACCAGAGCGCAGGAGAGTTCACACTGAGGTGGCATCATAACATTGTCTGATTGATTTGTAATATAAAACTCATAATAATAATGTCTATGATATTGCTGACAGAAAAAGAACTTCCATACTGCATGATAAGCAAATCACACTACTACAGCTTTGTAGTATAGGTGTGCTACTTAAACTTAATTGATGTAGATGAATAGCCTTAGTGTTATTTTATAGTGTTTTGGGGGCCCTGAAGACTGGATGCACTGACAGACTCATAGTCAAAAAGGTGCAGTTCTATGTTGTTTTTTTTTAATTTTCACTTTTATCATTTTCACCATAAATGGCAGGTTACTGTGATAGTCCATATCACCCATCTCCACTGGCCAGCTGTGGCCTGTGGGCTTTGAATTTGACCCCTGTGGTCTAAATGCCTTAAATTACCATTACAGTAATAACAGAAAACTAACACTATTGCTTTTCAACCATTTCAATTTCTTCAGTATTTGCAGACAACATATCTTTGGGTAGACATCCAGCCCCAAGAAAGTTTCTTGCCACCAGAACCTCTTCTGTTCTCAGCAGAAGAGTGAAAAACTGTGTCCAAGGACTGGAGGCATTTAGATGAAGCACTAAAATAAAGCACGTCTCCATAATCAATTACGGGCAAGATAGTCGCTGTCACCAATTTATTTCTGACTTTTACAGAAAAGCGGTTTTTATTTCTAAAAAAGAAACCAAGCTTTACCCTAAGCTTAGAGACCAAGTTGTTAATATGGGCTTTAAAGGGGAACATTATCACAATTTCAGAAGGGTTAAAACCATTAAAAATCAGTTCCCAGTGGCTTATTTTATTTTTCGAAGTTTTTTTCAAAATTTTACCCATCACGCAATATCCCTAAAAAAAGCTTCAAAGTGCCTGATGTTTACCATCGTTATATACACCCGTCCATTTTCCTGTGACGTCACACAGTGATGCCAATACAAACAAACATGGCGGATAGAACAGCAAGGTATAGCTAAATTAGCTCGGATTCAAACTCGGATTTCAGCGGCTTAAGCGATTCAACAGATTAGGCATGTATTGAAACGGATGGTTGTAGTGTGGAGGCAGGTAGCGAAAACGAAATTGAAGAAGAAACTGAAGCTATTGAGCCATATCGGTTTGAACCGTATGCAAGCGAAACCGACGAAAACGACACGACAGCCAGCGACACGGGAGAAAGCGAGGACGAATTCGGCGATCGCCTTCCAACCAACGATTGGTATGTGTTTGTTTGGCATTAAAGGAAACTAACAACTATGAACTAGGTTTACAGCATATGAAATACATTTGGCAACAACATGCACTTTGAGAGTGCAGACAGCCCAGTTTTCATCAATTACCGTATTTTCCGCACTATAAGGCGCACCGGATTATTAGCCGCACCTTCTATGAATTACATATTTCATAATTTTGTCCACCAATAAGCCGCCCCGGACTATAAGCCGCGCCTACGCTGCGCTAAAGTGAATGTCAAAAAAACGCTGCGCTAAAGTGAATGTCAAAAAAACAGTCAGATAGTTCAGTCAAACTTTAATAATATATTGAAAACCAGCGTTCTAACAACTCTGTCCCAAAATGTACGCAAATGTGCAATCACAAACATAGTAAAATTCAAAATGGTGTAGAGCAATAGCAACATAATGTTGCTCGAACGTTAATGTCACAACACACAAAATAAACATAGCGCTCACCTTCTGAAGTTATTCTTCATTCGTAAATCCTTCGAATTCTTCGTCTTCGGTGTCCGAATTGAAAAGTTGCGCAAGCGTGGGATCCAAAAATGGCCGGCTCCGCCTCGTCGAAGTCATCGGATTCAGTGTCGCTGTTGTTGTGCAGCAGTTCTGTGAATCCTGCCTTCCGGAAAGCTCGGACCACAGTTGTGACCGAAATATCTGCCCAGGCATTTACGATCCACTGGCAGATGTTGGCGTATGTCGACCGGCGCTATCTGCCCGTCTTAGTGAAGGTGTGTTCGCCTTCGGAGCTGTGTGAAAAAAGCCACCCGGCCTCTTCGCGTAAACTTCCCTTAACCACTCGCTCATCTTTTCTTCATCCATCCATCCCTTCGAGTTAGCTTTTATGATGACGCCGGCTGGAAAGGTCTCTTTTGGCAAGGTCTTCCTTTTGAATATCACCATGGGAGGAAGTTAGCATGGCAAGCTAGAACCACAGTGAAGGATGACTTCTCATTCCCTGTGGTGCGAATATTCACCGTACGTGCTCCCGTTCCACAGTGCGGTTCACAGGAATATCAGTTGCTGTGAAATACGGTAGTAATCCGTGTGCAGATGGAGAGATTGCGTCTTTTTATGAACCGGATCCTTGTCGCGTAGTAGGAGCCATTTTGTGGTCTTTACAGATGTAAACAGGAAATGAAACGTACGGTGATATCCGCGCGTTTTTTCTTCTTCTTCCGGGGGCGGGTGAAGCGCTTCCTGTTCTATGGGGGCGGGTGAAGCGCTTCCTGTTCTATGGGGGCGGGTGCTTTCCTTGGCGGTTGCTTGCGTAGAAGAAGAAGCGCTTCCTGTTCTACCGGGAAAAAAGATGGCGGCTGTTTACCGAAGTTGCGAGACCGAAACTTTATGAAAATGAATCGTAATAAAGCGCACCGGGTTATAAGGCGCACTGTCAGCTTTTGAGAAAAATTGTGGTTTTTAGGTGCGCCTTATAGTGCGGAAAATACGGTAATATATTCTGTAGACATACCCTCATCCGCTCTCTTTTCCTGAAAGCTGATCTGTCCAGTTTTGAAGTTGATGTCAGCAGGCCAGGGAAGCTGGGGTCGATATTCTTCTATGCCATCTCTGTCGTAGCATAGCTTTCGTCGGTAAAGTGTGCGGAACAAACGTCCAATTTCTTGCCACTTTTGCATCTTTGGGCCACTGGTGCAACTTGAATCCGTCCCTGTTTGTGTTGTTACACCCTCCGACAACACACCGACGAGGCATGATGTCTCCAAGGTACGGAAAACAGTCGAAAAAAACGGAAAATAACAGAGCTGATTTGACTCGGTGTTTGTAATGTGTTTGAGAAAATGGCGGATTGCTTCCCGATGAGCGAATAATAGAAAGGCGTTTAATTCGCCAAAATTCACCCATTTAGAGTTCGGAAATCGGTTAAAAAAATATATGGTCTTTTTTCTGCAACATCAAGGTATATATTGACGCTTACATAGGTCTGGTGATAATGTTCCCCTTTAAAAGAAAGCTCCTGATCAAGAGTAAAACCCAAGTACGGCGTGGCGCGGTTGGGAGAGTGGCTGTGCCAGCAACCTGACGGTTCCTGGTTCAATCCCCACCTTCTACCAACCTCGTCACGTCCTTTGTGTCCTTGAGCAAGACACTTCACCCTTGCTCCTGATGGGTCGGGGTTAGGGCCTTCAATGGCAGCTCCCGCCATCAGTGTGTGAAAGTGTGTGTGAATGGGTGAATGTGGAAATAGTGTCAAAGCTCTTTGAGTACCTTGAAGGTAGAAAAGCGCTATACAAGTATAATCCATTTACTTGTAATTTAAGACCTGCTCTATAGGGTTTCCATTTGATGTTACAATATTTGGAATATTTTCCAGTAGCTGCTTTGATGATTACTTTTTTTTAAATCGTGCTTCTGATGTGAGGTGAGGATTTGCAGAGATAGATTCATTGAAAAGAAAAGCCATTTAGAGATGAAGCCTTTCTTTTTGCGTCTCTTTGTTGGACCCTCCCCGGTTTGGCCTTTTTTCCGTCTTCCTCGAGGGGCTTGTCCCATTGTTGTGCTTTCTCAGCCGTCTGCGCTGATCTCTCCTCTCGCCCCCATAACTGATTCACTGAGGACCTACAATCTGATTGGTGCTCCACTTTCTGCTGAAACGTGTTTCCATGGAAACCAACAAATAATGCAGACCCTCTCCAGCGTTGCCCTCCACTAGCTAATAGACCGCTTAACAGGCGCTGATGAGAGGTGAGCTCTGCAACAGGCTTCATGGTGTCACTGAGCCACTCTCCTGCTGTCCATTGTTACAAATATAATGCTCGTGTGTTTGTTACACTCTGGTTTTTGGATCATCCAACATGAAATGAGAGGGATTACTGCTATATAGGTACAGTGTGATACACTGTACAACCACAGCATTTTCCACAACCTAATGAGATCTCATTCAAGTCAACAAAATGGTCATTTTTGTGGTTGCAGTTTGCCAGCAATTGAAGACTGCATGCAGTACGTACGCCAGCAGTGTTTCCCCCAGAAAATTTGTTAGTTAAGGTGGTGACTCTCCAGGGGGAGGGGAAGGGGGTGGTGGGTGTAAGGATCGGTGTAACTCGGCCTGTCGCCATCACGTCTCCACCTCGTCGCTGCCACCACAGCCTGGGGGGCAATAGACTACAGATTGCTGTGAAGTAGGCCGGCTTCGGCGCATGAAGAAGCTTACAACTTTTGTGTTTTCCGCTCCATTTGCTTAAAGGCGATATACGATATACTGTATATCTCGATATTTTTTCCGTAAAGTAAAAACAAAACAGTCCTAGTTACCTGAGATACTAAGTATGTCATTATTATGACTTAGTAATTTACTAAGTCAAAATAATGACAAAATAATGGCTTACTAAGTCAAAATAATGACTTGCAAAGTCAAATTAATGACTTGCTGTAAGTAAGCGTTTGCAATAAGCGTTTGAAAAAAAGAGTTAAAAGTGGGGCCACATGCTGACATATGCTCAACTCATCGTGCTTAATTTATTACATCATTTGGGGAGCCTGTAGTTGATTTTTATTATGTAAATGTTTTATTTTTATCAACATGTGATAGCAGGGACCCTGCCATTCAAAACTAAGCTACTCCATTACTAATGATTAATGTAACTATAGCTGGAAAAAAATAGTACAATAGCAATAGGAGAGACTATTCATCCCTGAACACCATGGAGTTCATGTAGGCTTTATGATGCAGTTACATTATTATATCAACTATCAGAGACAGAAACTCTTCATTTAACATAATGTCCTTTTTTGCTGCTTCAACACAGCTTAATCAACACAGAAAAAGGTAAAGTGAAATAACTTAGTTGTTAACTGTAGGTCAATAATGCTTGTCTTTCTCTCAGACAGACAGGGCTTTGCTAATCCGTAACACACACATGCACGCACGCATGCACACACACCGCACAGTGAGCTAACGTTACGCTAAAAGCTAATTAGCCTTCACCTCAAGGACTGCGAGCGAGCTGAGCTGCCGCTTATGTTTCTAGAACGTCAACGGGCTCATAGTGATGGTACTAGTAGTTGACTTGGAAGTGTTTATTATAATTTGTGGAGAGTCCGCTGCATTATGCTCACCTGCTAAACACCTATCTGCTCACCCGCACCGTCTCTCCTCTCTGCCTGCCTGAGCACTGACTCCATGCGCTCTGAATACGCACTGCTGATTGGCTGTTACCGCTCTGCGTGTAACCAATCAGATGGTTCTGTGGGTGGGACAATGCTGGGTGCTGCAGAGACGTACTGACAGAGGCAGAGGCAGAAGTAAGCGGAGCAACTTGTTAAGACTTTAGTTTAGGCGGTGGCTCTGCGCTGCGGGAAACCCTGGCCAGTCCGCCAGGATTGACATCCAGGATTTAGATTTTTTTTTAAATTTAGAACTAGGAAATCATACCGATTCATGTACAAGCAAACGGTACCTTTGTTACTCTCGTGACGTGACGGCAAATGGGTGTACTAACGTTGGACTGCCGCTAACAAAGCAAGCATGCCTGAAAGAAAGCGTTCAAAAGCCAGGTTTCACTTTTCAAAATACGCTAGCTTGATGCTACTTTACATTGGCTTTTACCATATATAATACAGGCCAAAAGTTTGGACACACCTTCTCATTCAATGCGTTTTCTTTATTTTCATGACTATTTACATTGTAGATTGTCACATCAAAACTATGAATGAACACATGTGGAGTTATGTACTTAACAAAAAAAGGTGAAATAACTGAAAACATGTTTTATATTCTAGTTTCTTCAAAATAGCCACCCTTTGCTCTGATTACTGCTTTGAACACTCTTGGCATTCTCTCGATGAGCTTCAAGAGGTAGTCACTTGTAATGATTTTCACTTCACAGGTGTGCTTGACCCTAAAATTCAAGAACTTAATAATTTGATGTTTTGGCAAAGTCTAACATTGTCCAACATTGTAACAACATTTATATGTCAGAAAAGATTACATTTGTCATAGGTCTCTTTTAACAATGATTTGATACATATGCATAGCCAGATAAACATTTGGATGCCAGATGAGATGCACATGGTCATCTACGACCATGCATTTCTATTTTATGAATACAAAACCCAAAACCAGTGAAGTTGGCACGTTGTGTAAATGGTAAATAAAAACAGAATACAATGATTTGCAAATCCTTTTCAACTTATATTCAATTGAATAGACTGCAAAGACAAAATACTTAATGTTCGAACTGGAAAACTTTTGTTAT
Source organism: Nerophis lumbriciformis (assembly GCF_033978685.3). Classification (NCBI taxonomy): domain Eukaryota; kingdom Metazoa; phylum Chordata; class Actinopteri; order Syngnathiformes; family Syngnathidae; genus Nerophis; species Nerophis lumbriciformis. The sequence goes on along the minus strand of NC_084557.2, from coordinate 9,311,508 downwards.
TTTTTGCAAATATTAACTCATTTGGAATTTGATGCCTGCAAAAGTTTCAAAAAAGCTGGCACAAGTGGCAAAACAGACTGGAAAAAGTTGAGTAATGCTCATCAAACAATTATTTGGAACATCCCACAGGTGAACAGACTAATTAGGAACAGGTGGGTGCCATGATTGGGTATAAAAGCAGCTTCCATGAAATGTTCAGTCATTCACAAACAAGGATGGGGCGAGGGTCACCACTTTGTGAACAAATGCGTGAGAAAATTGTCGAACAGTTTAAGAACAACATTTGTCAACCAGCTATTGCAAGGAATTTAGGGATTTCACCATCTACGGTCCGTAATATCATCAAAAGGTTAGGAGAATCTGGAGAAATCACTGCACGTAAGCGATGATATTCCGGACCTTCGATCCCTCAGGCGGTACTGCATCAAAAAGCGACATCGGCGTGTAAAGGATATCACCACATGGGCTCAGGAACACTTCAGAAAACCACTGTCAGTAACTACAGTTTGTCGCTACATCTGTGTAAGTGCAAGTTAAAACTCCACTATGCAAGGCGAAAGCCATTTATCAACAACACCCAGAAACGCTGACAGCTTCGCTGGGCCCAAGCTCCTCTAAGATGGACTGATGCAAAGTGGAAAAGTGTACTGTGGTCTGATGAGTCCACATTTCAAATTGTTTTTGGAAACTGTGGACGTCGTGTCAAAGAGGAAAATAACCATCCGGATTGTAATAGGCTCAAAGTTCAAAAGCCAGCATTTGTAATGGTATGGAGGTTTATTAGTGCCCAAGGCATGGGTAACTTACACATCTGTGAAGGCACCATAAATGCTGAAAGGTACATACAGGTTTTGGAGCAACATATGTTGCCATCCAAGCAACGTTATCGTGGACGCCCCTGCTTATTTCAGCAAGACAATACCAAGCCACATGTGACAACAGTGTGGCTTCATAGTAAAAGAGTGCGGGTACTAGACTGGCCTGCCTGTAGTCCAGACCTGTCTCCCATTGAAAATGTGTGGCACATTATGAAGCGTAAAATACCACAATGGAGACCTCGGACTGTTGAACAACTTAAGCTGTACATCAAGCAAGAATGGGAAAGAATTCCACCTGAGAAGCTTAAAAAATGTCTCCTCAGTTCCCAAACGTTTACTGAGTGTTGTTAAAAGGAAAGGCCATGTAACACAGTGGTAAAAATGCCCCTGTGACAACTTTTTTGCAATGTGTTGCTGCCATTAAATTGTAAGTTAATGATTATTTGCAAAAAAAAAAATTCAGTTCGAACATTAAATATCTTGTTTTTTTAGAGTATTCAATTGAATGCAATAATAAACATATGTTTAATGAACCCTAAGATTTTTTGTTAAAATAAAGCCAATAATACATTTTGGTACCAAAATATTGGTATCAGGACAACCCTAGTAGACACTTTTGGCACCACAGTTTGGAAACGGGGTAAAGTTGAGAGTGTTTCTGCTCGTTAGGGATGCTTCGTTAAAGACGTGTGGTACAGTGAAAGTTCAAGTGAGCAAAGTGTGTTAAGAAGGCATCACGGTGAATAATACATGAGTTCTAACGCTTGTCAAGGTCACAGAAGAAGCTGTGTGCGGAGATTGTAGTGTCAGGGTCCGCTATCTACTATAATTATCCAAGTGAGTAGACATAGACCTTAAAGGGGCCCTATTATGCCAAACCAACTTTTTAAACTATTGATACCTGTTTTTGTGTATTGTGTTGATACACTGAAGAAACAGTTGGAAAAGTGCTTTGAAGATGGTCTGTAAAACATGATCCATGCAAAATTTTGATTAAAGGGGAACATTATCACCAGACCTATGTAAGCGTCAATATATACCTTGATGTTGCAGAAAAAAGACCATATATTTTTTTAACCAATTTCCAAACTCTAAATGGGTGAATTTTGGCGAATTAAACGCCTTTCTATTATTCGCTCTCGGAGCGATGACGTCACATTGTGACGTCACATCGGGAAGCAATCTGCCATTTTCTCAAACACATTACAAACACCGAGTCAAATCAGCTCTGTTATTTTCCGTTTTTTCGACTGTTTTCCGTACCTTGGAGACATCATGCCTCGTCGGTGTGTTGTCGGAGGGTGTAACAACACGAACAGGGGTGGATTCAAGTTGCACCAGTGGCCCAAAGATGCGAAAGTGGCAAGAAATTGGACGTTTGTTCCGCACACTTTACCGACGAAAGCTATGCTACGACAGAGATGGCAAGAATGTGTGGATATCCTGCGACACTCAAAGCAGATGCATTTCCAACGATAAAGTCAAAGAAATCTTCTGCCAGACCCCCATTGAATCTGCCGGAGTGTGTGAGCAATTCAGGGACAAAGGACCTCGGTAGCACGGCAAGAATGGCGGCAGTTTGTTCCTGCAGACGAGCGAGCTAAACCCCCTGGATGTCTTGGCTCACACCGTCCCTTATGCCACCGAAGATGATCAAGAAAAGAATATCGACCTTAGCTTCCCTGGCCTGCTGACATCAACTCCAAAACTGGACAGATCAGCTTTCAGGAAAAGAGAGCGGATGAGGGTATGTCTACAGAATATATTAATTGATGAAAATTAGGCTGTCTGCACTCTCAAAGTGCATGTTGTTGCCAAATGTATTTCATATGCTGTAAACCTAATTCATAGTTGTTAGTTTCCTTTAATGCCAAACAAACACATACCAATCGTTGGTTAGAAGGCGATCGCCGAATTCGTCCTCGCTTTCTCCCGTGTCGCTGGCTGTCGTGTCCGTCGGTTTCGCTTGCATACGGTTCAAACCGATATGGCTCAATAGCTTCAGTTTCTTCTTCAATTTCGTTTTCGCTCCCTGCCTTCACACTACAACCATCCGTTTCAATACATGCGTAATCTGTTGAATCGCTTAAGACGCTGAAATCCGAGTCTGAATCCGAGCTAATGTCGCTATAGCTTGCTGTTCAATGCGCCATGTTTGTTTGTGTTGACATCACTGTGTGACGTCACAGAAAAATAGACGGGTGTATATAACGATGGTTAAAATCAGGCACTTTGAAGCTTTTTTTAGGGATATTGCGTGATGGGTAAAATTTTGAAAAAAACTTCGAAAAATATAATAAACCACTGGGAACTTGTTTTTAATGGTTTTAACCATTCTGAAATTGTGATCATGGTCCCCTTTAAAGAACCACCATTACATGTTATTTAGACCAGTGTTTTTCAACCTTTTTTAAACCAAGGCACAATTTTTTGCGTTGAAAAAAATCCAGAGGCACACCACCAGCAGAAATCATTAAAAAACGACTAATGCACAGATGAGTGGTCCACCCTGGGTCCCGAGTTTGGACAGCTAGCGCATCACCTGTGGTCATCGAATCTGTGCCCCCCCTCTCCACGAAGGAAAGACAGCAGATCAACTGGTCTAAAAGGGGGGTCTATTTAAAAAGGCTAGAGTATACAAATGAGTTTTAAGATGGGACTTAAATGCTTCTACTAGTAAGCTTTCTGTGATCACAGCACTGCTATAAATAGTGTAATAACAATATCACTGATACTTGGTTTATGTTCAGGTCCCAGAGTATTGTTGGCGCTTTTTGGATGGTTAATTGGAGGGCTTTATGGGCGGAATAGTGGACCTCCCATTGACTCCATTGTAAGCAGACTTTTATTTATTCATGAGATAGAATGCATTAAAAAATTCAAGATTCAAATTTTAAGATTGTTTATTGTCATATGCACAGTTAAACAGACAGTTTGCCATACAATGAAAATCTTACTTTGCTAGTCCACCCTTCAACAAGTACTGAGCAAAATTAAAAAATGTATATACAAGGCACAGTGAGTAACATAACATTATTGCACACTAAAAATACAACTGTCTTCTTGTTTCTCATCATGATTGTGAAAGTGCAGCTCCCTTTTAACACTGGATGTGAGACTTGTACCTGCAGAGGTCTGAACTGCTGCAATTAAAGATATTTTCTGTCATTGCATCGCTGTTAGATTTGCCACATACAGAAAAAAAAACCAGAGTTGCAGTAGCAGATTAGCTCACTGCTGGGAGTAAGTTCCTTTATCTATAATAAATGCAGCCTTGGTCATCTGAAGTGTCCTAGAATTGAATTCAGTGTTTTCTCGAGCTCCCACTCTCATTCTGTTTAAATGAATAGCACTCTCTGCAAATGTGTCACTTTGCTTCCCTCTCTCGTCTCGTCTTGTTCATCTCGTTAGCTCGGTGCTAACCTCTGCCTCTTCCTGTTTCCAACAGCCTGCGAGACAAGAGCTGCGCTAATAAACCCAAGAGAAGGCGTCAACTTCACCTGAACAAAGCTCGAGGAGACAGACATGGTAGGCTTTTATTTGAAAGAAAGTCTTTGCACTGTGCGCTTCAGCATCCGCTGACCCCTCTCTGTCAGTTTACGTGGCCTACCACTTGGTGGCTGAGTTGCTGTTGTTCCCAAACTCTTCCATTTTCTTATAATAAAGCCGACAGTTGACTTTGGAATATTTAGGAGCGAGGACATTTCACGACTGGATTTGTTGACATGACAGTTCCATGCTGGAAATCACTGAGCTCCTGAGAGCGGCCCATTCTTTCACAAATGTTAGTAGAAACAGTCTCCATGCCTAAGTGCTTTATTTTATACACTTGTGGCCGGGCCAAGTGATTAGGACACCTGATTCTGATCATTTGGATGGGTGGCCAAATACTTTCGGCAATATAGTGTATATATATCATACTTGCCAACCCTCCCGGATTTTCCGGGAGACTCCCGAAATTCAGCGCCTCTCCCGAAAACCTCCCGGGACAAATTTTCTCCCAAAATTCAGGCGGAGCTGGAAGCCACGCCCCCTCCAGCTCCATGCGGACCTGAGTGACGTCAGGTGCGCAACACCACGTAAATCGTTGGCCAACCAAAAAGTAACCCCAGTACGCTATAGCCAACATTCACCAGGAGATGGCAACAGACAAACATAGATCACTATTACATTCCTCCCCTTTTAGAAATGTATAGAAGTTACTCAAAATAAATAAACAACCCAACCAAAAAATGCAGCAGCTCAATTAAAAAACTGTACTTAAGCCACATTCTTTTCTTTTTTTTTTAGTACTGAACTCTTAACCCTTATTTGTAAAAAAATAACATGCTTATTATACAAACAGTATTTGTACACCTTTAACACAGATTTTTATACTGTCTTCAGAGATTCAGTTTTTTTGGTGGTACTCGAAACCTTTCTGGGTACCTGCGAAAGGGTGTTCAGCATGGTTAGAAAAATAGTGACAGAGAATAGAACAAGGATGGACAATTGAACCCTTAACTCAACAATGAGTAGATGAGTGTTATGTGTGTGTACCGTATTTTCCGCACTATAAGGCGCACCTAAAAACCACAAATGTTCTCAAAAGCTGACAGTGCGCCTTATAACCCGGTGCGCTTTATATATGGATAAATATTAAGATTCATTTTCATAAAGTTTAGGTCTCGCAACTACGGTAAACAGCCGCCATCTTTTTTCCCCGTAGAAGAAGCGCGCGGTGCATGCTGGGATATGTGACGTTTCATTTCCATTTGTGTGTTTATGTAAAGACCCCAAAATGGCTCCTATTAAGTGTGTTGTCTGTCTAATTATAAATAATGCAGACGAGGCGTGTTAACTGAGTTCTCAACGTTTTCTCACAGCGTGCTCATAACCACATTCGAACTCCCAGCATACAACATCGCTTCTCAGGGCTACCGCGCATGCTCATAACTATCGTTGCATGCTGGGTAGTGTAGTTGTTATATTTGCTAGCTCATAACAGCACATTGAGAGACACGCTTACGCGCTTAATTCAATACTCGCCGTCATTCCGGGTGGATTGACAAAAGACCTCCAGCCGCTAGATATTGGTGTCAACGGGGCATTCGAAGCTAGACTGCTAACTGCGTGGGAACAATGGAGGACAGAAGGCGAACACACCTTCACTAAGACGAGGAGGCAGCGCCAGACGACGCCAACATCTGCCAGTGGATCGTAAATTTGCCCAACTTTTCACTTCGGACACCGAAGACGAAGGATTTACGAATGAAGAATAACTTCAGAAAGTAAGCGCTATGTTTATTTTGTGTGTTGTGACATTAACGTTCGAGCAACATTATGTTGCTATTGCTCTGCACTATTTTGAATTTTACTATGTTTGTGATTGCACATTTGCGTACATTTTGGGAGTGAACAGAGTTGTTAGAACGCTGGTTTTTAATATATTATTAAAGTTTGACTGACCTATCTGACTGTTTTTTTGACATTCCCTTTAGCGCAGCGTAGGCGCGGCTTATAGTCCGGGGCGGCTTATTGGTGGACAAAGTTATGAAATATGCCATTCATTGAAGGTGCGGCTAATAATCCGGTGCGCCTTATAGTGCGGAAAATACGGTATATGTGTAAATAAATGAACACTGAAATTAAAGTATTTCTTTTATTTATATATATATATAATAAAATACATATATATATATATAGCTATA
>NC_084557.2:9140000-9300000 GCF_033978685.3 Nerophis lumbriciformis | reverse complement strand
AGCTTACAGAATAAACATGTCAATCAACCCATATGATTTTTGCTGTAATATTTTTGTTTTGAAAAGTCACTGTGACTGATAGAAAAGTGATGGTTTTAGCAACATTTTAACCTGTCTGAATGCTAATAATCATTTTGCGTCGGGGGGCGAAGCCCTGAACCCTCCACCAGGACTTTGTCCTGGACCTACCGGGGCCTGCGGCCCTTGGACCCTGGCTACTAGGTTTTTCTGATTTCAAAAGTTGGCAGGTATGGTGAGGTTATAAAGCTTTTGCCTGTTAAAGAAAGGAGACTGATCCAATGCAGCACAGACTTTCGCGTGCCACGCTGTCATGACCCAGACGCACACCAGTGCGCAATCATATGGGAGCCGCGCTGAGCGCACCTCCAAGCGCGTCTCGCTGCCGGCGACGGCCGGGTATGGGCCCGACGCTCCAGCGCCATCCATTTTCAGGGCTAGTTGATTCGGCAGGTGGGTTGTTACACACTCCTTAGCGGGTTCCGACTTCCATGGCCACCGTCCTGCTCTCTATATCAACCAGGGTGAGCCCCACCCCTTTCGTGAGCGCACTGCGCGCGGAGTGACCCCTGATACGCGCCCCCGGCAACAGGGGTGGCGGGCAGGTAAGTTGCGCGGGCGGAGCGCGCGGAGTGACCCCTGTTACGAGCCCCCGGCCACGGGGGTGGCGGGCAGGTAAGCTGCTTACCTGCTGCGCGTGACGCCGGCCGCGGCGAAGGCGGACGAGGCGGGGTGTCGGTGCGGTGGGCGCGGTGGTGACCCTGGACGTGCGTCGGGCCCTTCTCGCGGATCGCCTCAGCTACGGCTCCCGGTGGGGCCCTCTCGGGGGAAGGGGCCTCGGTCCCGGACCCCGGCGAGGCGTCCCTTCTCCGCTCCGTAAAAGTGTCCATCTCTTTTCTTTTTTTTTCTTCTGTTGTGGCATATGCAGCAGGTGCCTGCTCGTTTTTCGTATGTGGGTAACAACATTTAACTATGTATATATATTTCCGAATTGGTTTAACTGCCACCCGCAAAAAAAAAAAAAAAAGGGACGCCTCGCCGGGGTCCGGGACCGAGGCCCCTTCCCCCGAGAGGGCCCCACCGGGAGCCGTAGCTGAGGCGATCCGCGAGAAGGGCCCGACGCACGTCCAGGGTCACTACCGCGCCCACCGCACCGACACCCCGCCTCGTCCGCTTTCGCCGCGGCCGGCGTCACGCGCAGCAGGTAAGCAGCTTACCTGCCCGCCACCCCCGTGGCCGGGGGCTCGTAACATGGGTCACTCCGCGCGCTCCGCCCGCGCAGCTTACCTGCTTGCCACCCCTGTTGCCGGGGGCGCGTAACAGGGGTCACTCCGCGCTCAGTGCGCTCACGAAAGGGGTGGGGCTCACCCTGGTTGATATAGAGAGCAGGACGGTGGCCATGGAATTTCATTTAAGGTTTGTGATAAACCATCAAACTCATTCGTTAAAAGGACTCTATAGTAATATAAAGCGAATTTTTCTGGACATTATCATGCAAGAAAAGTTTATTTTTGGGATCGCGATCACCGCGTAATGATTTTTAAAGGTTGCATTACATTATTAACTGTCCCATGTGATCAGCCAGTGCGATTGGAAGTCCATGCTCAATTATTGCCTCCGTAAATAAAACTTCGGCATTCATCACATCCAAAGAATCTGTTTGGGCGACGAAAAACGTTGAAAGTTTTCCACTTGTATCGCTAGCAACGGCATTAGACTTGTGTTTTTTTGTCCCAACGTGGTCTTTTACATCGCTAATTCCTCCGTGTCTGATCGAAAAATCTTGTCTGCACAAGGTGCAATTCGCGTAGTTTTCACCCTTTTTTTTTTTTTTTATTAATATTAGATATATAACAACGGGCGGATGGCGGGCGGATGCAGTTCTGATCAAACGTTACATCGGGTGGATGGCGGATGGTTGACGACTTTCTGACGCGGTTGTGGATGAGATAAATTGCCTATCCGCGCATCTCTAGTATGCATATAATATGTATGTATGTATGTATGTATGTATATATGTGCATATGTATGTATGTAAGTACACATGTGTATGTATATGTGTGTATCATGGCGCCCTCAAGTCACGCGTGTGCCTTTTGACCAATCAATCATTCAGGAGATCACCTGAAACCAGGTTGGCTAAACTCAGTCTATACACGTCTCTGACAGTTTGGGAATCATTGACCTACATATTAGGCAGTAGGATCACATTCAGATGCATTTTTTTGATGGAGCAAACAGCATCATGAATACTGCTTTTTGTCATTAAAGTAATGAATTCTCTTTTGGGTTTGTTAATCCATGTAATACATATTTTCTTTCATCTGGGGGACATTCACATCTTATCTCCTTAAGGCTCTGTTTTGATCTTGGAACACAAATTAGTCGCTGGTTGTTTTTTTGTTTTTTTGACAGATTAAAATTTCTTTCATTGAACTGAAGATATGGAACTTTCAATGTTGCAGGGAGTAACTTGTTCTCCACTTGGGAATGTGCTTAAGAGAATATATGACCTCGCAAAAAGTTGTACAAATGGCTGACCAATCTAGTAAAGTGCTCAGCTTGGTTCCCCTTTGTTTTCCAACAGGAACGAGTGGTAAGTGGGGATGCTAAACACTGCTCTGCAGACAAAGGCCACTCTCACACCGTATCCGGGTTGCTGTGGAAACTAGCTACTTTAACAGAGTGCTGGATAGTTTCTCACATGCCCTAAAAATAACCCCGACGGAATGTAAAAAAAAGTGTTAGTTCCCAAGATGATCACCTCGTTTTTTTACCCAATTTGCGTCTTTTAGAGGTGAGTGACATAAGGACGCTTGTGTTTTGAGCTGGTGTGTGGTTTGTGCTCCTAAGCATGTCAAGGCTTCTAATTGCCCTTTTGTGTTTACTACCTCCAAGGCTCGGAGGTTTTCTTTCTTTAAATCCCCTATTGTTTACTTCTGTCCGCCATCTGCGCTATACAAGACATCTTCAGCTCATCTGATGCACACATCTTTATTGTGTCATCGCGTCAGGGTCAAACACTGGTCACAGAACGGTTCAAATAGCCTTGTTTTATCAAAAAGTACGACATAGTCATTGACTTAACATTTATTTTAATTTGATAACAGTTTTTCCATAACATTCGATAAAAAAACACCCAAAACAAAACAAAAAAGTAACATTTTTGTCTTCTTTACCTTTCACAATAATGGTTTGTTGACTTGTTTTATAGCATAGCTCGGTTGGTAGAGTGGCCGTGCCAGCAACTTGACGGTTTCAGGTTCGATTCCCGCTTCCGCCATCCTAGTCACTGCCGTTGTGTCCTTGGGCAAGACACTTTACCCAACTGCTCCCAGTGCCACCCACACTGGTTTAAATGTAACTTAGATATTGGGTTTCACTATGTAAAGCGCTTTGAGTCACTAGAGAAAAGCGCTATATAAATTTAATTCAATAAAAAAATAGACAGAAAATCGGTACTGCTGTCTTTTTTACGCGGTACACTTAACATTGTAGTTTCTCCCTTGAGAAAATACAAAACCGAAAACTAGTGAAGTTGGCACGTTGTGTAAATAAAAACAGAATACAATGATTTGCAAATCCTTTTCAACTTATATTCAATTGAATAGACTGCAAAGACAAGATACTTAACGTTCGAACGGGTAAACTCTTGTAATTTTTTGCAAATATTAGCTCATTTGGAATTTGATGCCTGCAACATGTTTCAAAAAAGCTGGTACAAGTGGTAAAAAAAAGTCTGAGAAAGTTGAGGAATGCTCATCAAACACTTATTTGGAACATCCCACAGGTGAACAGGCTAATTGGGAACAGGTGGGTGCCATGATTGGGTATAAAAGCAGCTTCCATGAAATGCTCAGTCATTCACAAACAAGGTTGGGGCGAGGGTCACCACTTTGTCAACAAATGCCTGAGCAAATTGTCCAACAGTTTAAGAGCAACATTTCTCAACCAGCAACTGCAAGGAATTTAGGGATTTCGCCATCTACGGTCTGTAATATCGTTAAAAGTTTCAGAGAATCTGGAGAAATCACTGCACGTGACCTTCGATCCCTGAGGCGGTACTGCATAAAAAAACGACATCAGTGTGTAAAGGATATCGCCACGTGGGCTCAGGAACACTTCAGAAAACCACTGTCAGTAACTACAGTTCGTCGCTACATCTGTAAGTGCAAGTTAAAACTCTACTTTGCAAGGCGAAAGCCATTTATCAACAACACCCAGAAACGCCGACAGCTTCGCTGGGCCCGAGCTCATCTAAGATGGATTGATGCAAAGTGTAAAAGTGTTCTGTGGCCTGACGAGTCCACATTTTAAGTTGTTTTTGGAAACTGTTGACGTTGTGTCTGTAATAGGCGCAAAGTTCAAAAGCCAGCATCTGTGATGGTATGGGGGTGTATTAGTGCCCAAGGCATGGGTAACTTACACATCTGTGAAGACACCAGTAATGCTGAAAGGTACATACAGGTTTTGGAGCAACATACGTTGCCATCCAAGCAACGTCTTTTTCATGGAAGACAATGCCAGGCCACATTCTGCACGTGTTGCAACAGAGTGGCTTCATAGTAAAAGAGTGCGGGTACTAGACTGGCCTGCCTGTAGTCCAGACCTGTCTCCTAATGAAAATGTGTGGCGCATGTAGTGTAAATACCACAACGGAGACCCCGGACCTTAAGCTGTACATCAAGCAAGAATGGGAAAGAATTCCACCTGATAAGCTTAAAAAATGTGTCTCCTCAGTTCCCAAACGTTTACTGAGTGTTGTTAAAAGGAAAGGCCATGTAACACAGTGGTAAAAATGCCCCTGTGCCAACTTTTTTGCAATGTGTTGCTGCCATTAAATTCTAAGTTAATGATTATTTGCTAAAAAAATAATGTTTCTCAGTTTGAACATTGAATATCTTGTCTTTGCAGTCTATTCAATTGAATATAAGTTGAAAAGGATTTGCAAATCATTGTATTCTGTTTTTATTTACAAATTAAACAATGTGCCAACTTCACTGGTTTTGGGTTTTGTAATAAAATGGCTACTGGAATATAAGGGGTGTACTCTAAAACGTTGAGATACTCTACACAATGTAGCTGTTTATGTCTTCATTATATGGCCTTTAAAGTGTTGGGAAGTTGAGCATACACTCTATAACAATAACTTGGTACGAGGGTTGTAGGCGTCTTTGCAGAAACTAAGAAATAAAAGTCCTGAAAAAAAAAAAACCTCTACATCCAGTTGTCGTGACAATTCATCACATCCTTGAGCATTTATTTCAAATTGTTTAATTATCAAGTTCATTTGGAAACTCCCGGCAGCAATGAATCGGTGGCAAGAGTCAGAGCTGACTCCTAGCAGGCGACATGGTCTCGGTATTGAAGTGTTCATTGTGTGATTCACTGATGGACAAGCAGCAGAGCAGGAGCTCCAGGAAGTCAATGTATCATTGAGCATGTCCCTGAACTTGGTTATTGATCCAGTTCCACACGTAGTTTGTATCCCGTATCACCCCAATCAAAGTGCCGACATGAATAAATGGACTTTGCGAGTGTAGCCAACAAACACACCAAATATTGAAGCAGAGATCTATCCATCTTAATCACATGTCCTCCGCACACTTGCGGCAGAAAGCTACCAATGCTCCTCCACCTTCCAATTGCTTCATCTTCGGAGCTGCAGAATTGATTTTGCCGTGGGAGTACGCGCTTATGTTAGGAATGAACTTACAGCTGTTTTTTTCCCCCCAGTTGGGCATGTTTCTCAGAAAAGTTAACTAACAATATAACTTTTAATCATGTAGATACCGTATTTCCTGGACCATAGGGCGCACCGGATTATAAGGCGCACTGCCGATGAGCGGGTCTATTCATGTTTATTTTCATGCAAAAAGTGCATTAAAGGGGAACATTATCACAATTTCAGAAGGGTTAAAACCATTAAAAATGTTTACAGTGGCTTATTTTATTTTTCGAAGTTTTTTTCAAAATTTTACCCATCACGCAATATCCCTAAAAAAAGCTTCAAAGTGCCTGATTTTAACCATCGTTATATACACCCGTCCATTTTCCTGTGACGTCACACAGTGATGCCAATACAAACAAACATGGCGGAAAGAACAGCAAGGTATAGCGACATTAGCTCGGATTCAGACTCGGATTTCAGCAGCTTAAGCGATTCAACAGATTACGCATGTATTGAAATGGATGGTTGTAGTGTGGAGGCAGGTAGCGAAAACGAAATTGAAGAAGAAACTGAAGCTATTGAGCCATATCGGTTTGAACCGTATGCAAGCGAAAACGACGAAAACGACACGACAGCCAGCGACACGGGAGAAAGCGAGGACGAATTCGGCGATCGCCTTCTAACCAACGATTGGTATGTGTTTGTTTGGCATTAAAGGAAACTAACAACTATGAACTAGGTTTACAGCATATGAAATACATTTGGCAACAACATGCACTTTGAGAGTGCAGACAGCCCAGTTTTCATCAATTAATATATTCTGTAGACATACCCTCATCCGCGCTCTCTTTTCCCGGGGGTCTGGCGGCAGATTTCTTTGACTTTATCGTTGGAAATGCATCTGCTTTGAGTGTCGCAGGATATCCACACATTCTTGCCATCTCTGTCGTAGCGTAGCTTTCGTCGGTAAAGTGTGCGGAACAAACGTCCAATTTCTTGCCACTTTTGCATCTTTGGGCCACTGGTGCAACTTGAATCCGTCCCTGTTCGTGTTGTTACACCCTCCGACAACACACCGACGAGGCATGATGTCTCCAAGGTACGGAAAACAGTCGAAAAAACGGAAAATAACAGAGCTGATTTGACTCGGTGTTTGTAATGTGTTTGAGAAAATGGCAAATTGACGTTGTGACGTCATCGCTCCGAGAGCGAATAATAGAAAGGCGTTTAATTCGCCAAAATTCACCCATTTAGAGTTCGGAAATCGGTTAAAAAAAATATATGTTTTTTTTCTGCAACATCAAGGTATATATTGACGCTTACATAGGTCTGGTGATAATGTTCCCCTTTAAAGGGGTCATATTATGATTTTTTTTCTAAATCTAAAAGACTTCCTTGTGGTCTACATAACATGTAATGGTGGTTATTTGGTCAAAATGTTGCATAGATGATGTTTTACACATCATCTTCAAGTCGCTTTCTGACAGTCGCTTCAGGATGCGCCGAACAATATACAATAATTTACTTTAAAAAAAACATTTGGCTTTCTGCAGACGGACTCGGAGCATTTGTCTACATCAGGCTGAGAGAGCCATGAAAGCCAAATATTTTAAAAAGTATTTCCGTGAGAGCCGTATAATATTTTTTAGCAATGAATACAACTAAATGCGTGCATTTTTAAGTAAGACCAACATTTTTAGAGTATATTAAGTCTCTTATCTTACCATTAATGCGACTTCTGGTGCTGCATGGTTTTGCTGATGGCTTTGTAGTCTGGTTGATACGTGGTTATTTTTAAGACTGTGATTACCCGCGGAATTATTCATTACTTATTGTGTTAAGCAGTGTCAGCTAAGATTGATCTGAGAGCCAGATGCAGCCACATCTGGCTCTAGAGCCATAGGTTCCCTACCCCTGGTCTATATCATGCTCTTAAACTGAAGAAATAACCAATAGAAAATATATAGTGTGTATTATGTAATGATAACACAAGTAACCATTTAAAATGGTATAAACTTTTAATTCTTATTTTTTGTATAGGGTGCACCGGATTATAAGGCGCAGTGCCGATGAGCGTGTCTATTCAAGTCAGTTTTCAAACAAAAGGCACACCTTTTGTTATTATAAGGCGCATTAAAGGAGTCATATTATTATGATTTTTTTCCTAAATGTAAAAGACTTCCTTGTGGTCTACATAACATGTAATGGTGGTTCTTTGGTCAAAATGTTGCATAGATGATGTTTTACAGATCATCTTCAAGTCGCTTTCTGACAGTCGCTTCAGGACGTGCCGTTTTGTGGGCGGGTCTTATTTACGTGACTCACCTTCAACAGCGTCTTCTCCCCGTCATCTTTGTTGTAGCGGTGTAGCGTGCAAGGACGGGAGTGGAAGAAGTTTCAAAAGATGGAGTTAACTGTTTTAATGACATTCAGACTTTACTTCAATCAATAACGGAGCAGCATCTCCTCCGGAAATGTGTCCCGTGAAAAACCGTCAGACCGGAACTCTCTAATAACTAAAGTTCCTTGGGTGAATAATGTAAACTCACTTCATCTGTAGTTTTTAGCGCTTCCATAGCGAGTTTACGGACAGATAAAAGTTAGAACTTTACACTACTTTATATTAGAAATGGCAACAGAGGATGAATGTTCCATAACAAGAAGATAGAAAGAAAGAAGAAGCTTATCGACTACGGTGTTGGACTACAAAGGTAGACGCGCGCACATTTTCAGGTTTATGCAGATCGCAAATACAGATCAGCAGGTACCAGAAAGTAAGAAAAATTGTATATGCATAATATTGCAAGACAAAACTGCAGATAATATGTCTACTAATGGGTGCTATTTGTGGTCCTTATGCACACACCATAATAATACTTGTATAATAATACTTGTATCTCTGACTATGGTAGCCGCAATGCACCGAAAATCCATCACGGTGTGCGGCTTCAGAGCTTACCAGTCGTAATTTAACATTTTGATAGATTTTTGAGTGCCGTGTGTAATGTTCTATATTCTCAGTGGAACATTTAAAGTTTTGGTGTTGTTTACTGCCATCATATTGCAGTCTACACGGATCTCTTATGTGTGACTGCCATTTACTGGTCAAACTTATCATTACACCATGTACCAAATAAAACTGTTTCGAGGTTGGTAAGCACAACCTGAAATAATCCCTACATAAAGCGCACTGTCGATTTTTGAGAACATGAAAGAACTTTAAGTGTGCCTTATAGTCTGAAAAATGCGGTACCTCAAAAACGGATGTGTATATATCCATCTATCCATCCATTTTCTTCCGCTTATCCAAGGTTGGGTCGCGGGGGCAGCAGCTTAAGGAGAGAAACCCAGACTTCCCTCTCCCCAGCCACTTCGTCCAGCTCCTCCCGGGGGATCCCGAGGCGTTCCCAGGCCAGCCGGGAGTCAGTCTTCCCAACGTGTCCTGGGTCTTCCCCTTGGCCTCCTGCCGGTCGGACGTGCCCCAAACACTTCCCTAGGGAGGCGTTCTGGTGGCATCCTGACCAGATGCCCGAACCACCTCATCTGGCTCCTCTCCATGTGGAGGAGCAGCGGCTTTACTTTGAGTTCCTCCCGGATGGCAGAGCTTCTCACCCTGTATGTGTGTGTATATATATATATATATATATATATATATATATATATATATATATATATATATATATATATATATATATATATATGTATATATATATATATATGTATGTATGTATGTTATATGTATATATATTTTTATATGTATAAATATATATGGTTATATATATATATATATATATATACATATATATATATATATATATGGTTATATATACATACATATATGTATATATATATGGTTATATATATATATATATATATATATATGTATATATGTATATGTGTATATATATATGTATGTATATATATATATGTATATATGTATATGTGTGTGTATATATATATGTATGTATATATATATATATGTATATATGTATATGTGTATATATATATATGTATGTGTATATATATATATATATATATATATATATATATATATATATATATATATATATATATATATATATATATATATATATATATATATATATGTATATACAGTGGGGCAAAAAAGTATTTAGTCAGCCACCAATTGTGCAAGTTCTCCCACTTAAAATGATGACAGAGGTCTGTAATTTTCATCATAGGTACACTTCAACTGTGAGAGACAGAATGTGAAAAAAAATCCAGGAATTCACATTCTAGGAATTTTAAAGAATTTATTTGTAAATTATGGTGGAAAATAAGTATTTGGTCACTTCAAACAAGGAAGATCTCTGGCTCTCACAGACCTGTAACTTCTTCTTTAAGAAGCTCTTCTGTCCTCCACTCGTTACCTGTATTAATGGCACCTGTTTGAACTGGTTATCTGTATAAAAGACACCTGTCCACAGCCTCAAACAGTCAGACTCCAAACTCCACTATGGCCAAGACCAAAGAGCTGTTGAAGGACACCAGGAGAAGAATTGTAGACCTGCACCAGACTGTGAAGAGTGAATCTACAATAGGCAAGCAGCTTGGTGTGAAAAAATCAACTGTGGGAGCAATTATCAGAAAATGGAAGACATACAAGACCACTGATAATCTCCCTCGATCTGGGGCTCCACGCAAGATCTCATCCCGTGGGGTCAAAATGATCATGAGAACGGTGAGCAAAAATCCCAGAACCACACGGGGGGACCTGGTGAATGACCAGCAGAGAGCTGGGACCAAAGTAACAAAGGTTACCATCAGTAACACACTACGCCGACAGGGAATCAAATCCTGCAGTGCCAGACGTGTCCCCCTGCTTAAGCCAGTGCATGTCCAGGCCCCTCTGAAGTTTGCCAGAGAGCACATGGATGATACAGCAGAGGATTGGGAGAATGTCATGTGGTCAGATGAAACCAAAATAGAACTTTTTGGTATAAACTCAACTCGTCGTGTTTGGAGGAAGAAGAATACTGAGTTGCATCCCAAGAACACCATACCTACTGTGAAGCATGGGGGTGGAAACATCATGCTTTGGGGCTGTTTTTCTGCTAAGGGGACAGGCCGACTGATCCGTGTTAAGGAAAGAATGAATGGGGCCATGTATCGTGAGATTTTCAGCCAAAACCTACTTCCATCAGTGAGAGCTTTGAAGATGAAAGCTTCCAGCATGACAATGATCCCAAACACACCGCCCGGGCAACGAAGGAGTGACTCCGTAAGAAGCATTTGAAAGTCCTGGAGTGGCCTAGACAGTCTCCAGACCTCAACCCCAAAGAAAATCTGTGGAGGGAGTTGAAAGTCCGTGTTGCTCGGCGACAGCCCCAAAACATCACTGCTCTCGAGAAGATCTGCATGGAGGAATGGGCCAAAATACCAGCTACTGAGTGTGCAAACCTGGTAAAGACCTATAGTAATCGTTTGACCTCTGTTATTGCCAACAAAGGTTATATTACAAAGTATTGAGTTGAATTTTTGTTATTGACCAAATACTTATTTTCCACCATAATTTACAAATAACTTCTTTAAAAATCCTACAATGTGAATTCCTGGATATTTTTTTTTCACATTCTGTCTCTCACAGTTGAAGTGTACCTATGATGAAAATTACAGACCTCTGTCATCATTTTAAGTGGGAGAACTTGCACAATTGGTGGCTGACTAAATACTTTTTTGCCCCACTGTATATAGAAACATACATACATATTAAAGTTAAAAGTTAAAGTACCAATGATTGTCACGCACACACACTAGGCGTGGTGAAATTATTCTCTGCATTCGACCCATCACCCTTGATCACCCCCTGGGAGGTGAGGGGAGCAGTGGGCAGCAGCGGTGGCCACGCCCGGGAATAATTTTTGGTGATTTAACCCCCAATTCCAACCCCTGATGCTGAGTGCCAAGCAGGGAGGTAATGGGTCCCATTTTTATAGTCTTTGGTATGACTCATATATATATATATATATATATATATATATATATATATATATATATATATATATATATATATATATATATATATATATATATATATATATATATATATATATATGTGTGTGTGTGTCTATGTATTTTTACTATACAGGCAGTCTGCTTTTCGCCCCTGGACAATTTTTTTTAGCCCAGTGTGACCCTTTTGTCAAAAAGTTTGGACACCCCTGCTCTAAAGTGCCGGTACTTTTACTTGAGTACAAATTTGAGGCAAATCTCCTCACCTCTGGTTATCGGTTAGATCCGGAGCTCGAAAGCTACTCGCGCTAGTTTACCAGAATGCAGCATTCTCTTCTTTTCGAAACATTACCACATAGCTAAAGAATAACTCCAATGTGTACGAAAGGCACGCAGCGAGTGGCCTACATGGCATCAGAGATAGAGCATGGAAACTGGGACTTCACAGGTTGGTGTGAAAATAGAAGAAACCATTTTTTTTTTCCAGAAATCAAAGTAAATTAGTGCATGGAAACTAACTGAGCTACTCCCACATACGTGCACAATGTGCCGGGTTGCCTTTGAGATTCTTTTGTACTTGTTGTCTGTTGTCTGCCCTCCAAAGGAGCAAATAGTGCTGTTGCTGCTTAGCATTCAGTACACTTCAAACGCTCCTCAGTGTGACAGCACAGCCCAGGGCTCATTCTCTCCTAATTGGATGTTCATTAAGCTACATGTTACGCCTCCGGGGAGCCTTGCTCACTGCCATAGGGGCCTGTCTGTATTCTGATGCGGGGTGTTCACTTGCTGGGCCTAAAGTCACGGAGAAGTAGGAATTATGGGGTTTTAATTGAGATAAAGGGTTATGTGGCTTGCGTAGACTCCCTTCCAGCCATTGTCACATGGTTGTTTGCAGGCTGGAGATGTAAAAAGACACATTGAGGCATTTTGACCTGTCCCAAGGGTTAAATTAGAGACGATCAAAGAGGGCCGGTGTCAGTATTCATGAGTATTTGTTATGCAGCGTCATGCTCAAGAGGACTTGCCCCAGTTTTTAGAGGGAGATGGGGGAACTGCAATGTGTCCTTGTTGTGTTCATCCATTGGAGAATGGAGCAAAGGAAGATGGACTAACTTCATTAATCATGCTAAGTGTCAGCTTCAAGGAGAACCACCAGTACCCACAGTAGGGTTAGAGTTAATTTTTTTCAATCTTGTCGTCGCAGTGACTCGGGAATGCCATCAAGGCCAATTGAGAAGATGGCAGACATATGGTTTCCCCAGATGAACATAAATGGAATGCTCGTAGCAACACTTATAAATGTCTTTTACAGGAAAGAATGTTGGTCACGAGTTTGGTCTCATTATTCACGTCTGGATTCTGTTGGCACTGTGGATCAGATTTTTATTTGAAAAATATGTATAAAAAGTGGAATAAAAGAGCAAACCATGTGAAATCTAACGAGAAAGTGTTTTCATATATACATTATATAATTGTATAAAGATATGTGTATATATGTACACATATATATATATACAGTATATATATATACATTATACATATGTATATATGTGTATGTATATGTATGAAGATAAAAGTATGGATTTTGAATCGAGAATAGATTCTGAATGGAATCGTTACCCCCAAGAATCGAATTGTGCGGTGCCTATACATTCACAGCCGTAATATGTATATGTATACACACACACACATATATGTACACACATATATATATATATATATATATATATATATATATATATATATATATATATATATATACATTATACATATGTATATATGTGTATGTATATGTATGAAGATAAAAGTATGGATTTTGAATCGAGAATAGATTCTGAATGGAATCGTTACCTCCAAGAATCGAATTGTGCGGTGCCTATACATTCACAGCCGTAATATGTATATGTATACACACACACACACACACACACACACACACACACACACACACACACACACACACACACACACACACACACACACACACATATACAGGACTGTTTCAGAAAATTAGAATATTGTGATAAAGTTCTTTATTTTCTGTAATGCAATTAAAAAAACTTGAAAATGTCATACATTCTGGATTCATTACACATCAACTAAAATATTGCAAGCCTTTTATTATTTTAATATTGCTGATTATGGCATACAGCTTAAGAAAACTCAAAAATCCCATCTCAAAGAATTAGAATACTTCCTCAGACCAAGTAAAAAAAAAAAAAAGATTTTTGACAGCAAAACAAAATCAAACATTTGAAAATGTCAATTAATGCACTCAGTACTCGGTTGGGAATCCTTTTGCACGGATTACTGCATCAATGCGGCGTGGCATGGAGGCAATCAGCCTGTGGCACTGCTGAGGTGTTACGGATGCCCAGGATGCTTCAACAGTGGCCTTTAGCTCATTTGCATTATTGGGTCTGGTGTCTTTCAGCTTCTTCTTCACAATACCCCACAAATTCTCTATGGGTTTCAGGTCAGGGAAGTTGGCAGGCCAATCGAGGACAGTAATGCCATGGTCAGTACACCAGTTAATGGTGGTTTTGGCACTGGGGGCAGGTGCCAGATCATGTTGGAAAATGAAATCATCATCTCCATAGAGCTTTTCAACAGATGGAAGCATCTAGAGTAGGGGTGTCAAACACATTTTCACCGAGGGCCATATCGCAGTTATTGCTGCTTTCAGAGGGCCGCTTTTTTAAAATGTATTTACATTATGCATGCAGGTAATAACCTGTAATTAATCATAATTAATCAAAATGCATATGCATTTGATTATTACATTTTTTTAATGTATAACTTGCTTTAAATAAATACAGGTGACGTGCAGATATTTAACTATTTGTTTTTAATCTCACAAAAATAGTTACATATACAGTATATAATATAATTGGCATAGTTTGAAATAGGCATTTTTGTTTCTGTCAAAATTGAAAGAACGAATGCATTTAGTAAAAAAATAGATTTAAAAAAGTATCTAATTGAAACCCATTTTTTCCAGGCTTTCGCGGGCCACATAAAATGATGTGGCGGGCCAGATCTGGTCCCCGGGCCTTGAGTTTGACACCTGTGATCTAGACATTTAAGCATTAAATAAAAAAAATACTAGTATGACCTATCTTCAACATTTATAGACTGAGACCATTCCAGGTCCCTGGGAACATATTTGATGGAGCCCCAAGGTAAAAAAAATAATATATAAATTGTATTGCTTTTGATAATGAAAAATGGCTCCCACTTGCTTTTGATTATTAGATTTGTTTTCATGTATAACTTGCTTTAAAATCCTAAATAAAGATGACAAGCAGATATTTAACTATTTATTTTTTTTACCTCTCAAAAATAGTTTTGCAATACAGTATATAATAATATAATTGGCATGATCAGATAATATTAAAGTTTAAAATATGCATTTTTTTCTGTCAAAATTGAAAGAACGAATGCATTTAGTAGGGAAAAAAAAAAGAAAAAAAATAATAATTTTATTGAAACCCATTTTTTCCAGGCTTTCGTGGGCCACATAAAATGATGTGGCGGGCCCTGGCCCCCGGGCCTTGAGTTTGGCACCAGTGATCTAGAGATTTAAGCATTGAATAAAAACAATATTAATATATTAATATGACCTATTTTCAACATTTATAAACTGAGACCGCTCCAGTTCCCCAAATGAATAATAAATATATATATTGTATTGTTTTTGATAATGAAAAATGGCTCCCACTTGCTATAATTTTTCAGTGTGCGGCCCTCAGTGGGAAAAAGTTTGGACACCGTTGCTCTAGGACCCCCTCTCCTTGCTTCTTAATTAATTGGTACACCTTTAATTATTGGCACACAAGCTTGAATATCAAGTTAATAATTGTTCAAATGCAAAGTTGTAAAAAGAGTTACTTCTTATGGATCAATTATTTTGTCTTCCGGGTGCTCCAGGCACAAAAAAATGTCGACTTAAATGTCGATTTATGAAAGTAAGGCTTACATTTTCTAATTGGCTTAATTGGTTCACAATTATCAATCAAATCTTGGAGAATGATTAAGAGTACAAAAGCCCTTAAATTGATATCTCTGTTAAAAACATCTAAAGTTATTTAGGTAGCCCTTCACTCAGTGGCCTAGTTGTTAAAGAGTGTCCGCCCTGGGATCGGTAGAAAAAAAAACTTTGGTTTATCATCTTTAAAATCATTTAAAAAAGACATGTGTGTTCTTGTCTCTCATAATGATTGTGAACGATAGGTAAAATTACAAAAGAAGTGCAGTTCCGCTTTAACTTTTGCAAACTCATAGGCGAGAATGACGCTTACCAGCAGAGGATGTCAATACAGCAGCATAAGGTAGTTTGTTACCTCTCTTGATCAATGCGCCACTAAAAATAGTTCCTTAACATTATTAACGTGGACTATAGCGTTGTTTTTTGTTTTGTTAGCGTTGTTTTTTGTTTTGTTATAGCGTTGTTTTTTGTTTTGTTTTTTGTTGTTGTACTTGCTACCATGTTCCATCATTTCATGTATATACTATCCTCTGGACCCCCTGTCAAAAGCTTCTTCTAGCTTATTTGGGGGATCCTTTCACGTACCAACATCTTTAAATGATGATATTTCACTACTATTGTATTTGTTATATGGTATTGTGAATAAACTTGAAACTTCAAACTTCAAACTATAAAAAATGGGAGACATTACCTCCCTGCTCGGCACTCAGCATCAAGGGTTCGAATTGGGTGTTAAATCACCAAAAATGATTCCCGGGCGCGGCCACCGCTGCTGCTCACTGCTCCCCTCACCTCCCAGGGGGTGATCAAGGGGATGGGTCAAATGCAGAGGACACATTTCATCACACCTAGTGTGTGTGTGACAGTCATTGGTACTTTAAATTTAACTTTTTTAATTTATATATATTTTTATTATTTATTAATATTTAATACTCTATATGTGTTTGCTTTTGTTTTCTTTCCTTGTTGTTGAAAGCGTCATGACTGTTGAGTGAATTATAAATGTATGTTTGTTGTTCAATCAAATTAAATAAAAAAGTAAAAATAAAACATAAAAATTGTCTTCCGGGTCCAACCTTCTACGTCACGCTCTAATCCAAAACAAACAAAGCAGGCGTGCTGATGACGTCAGCAGCGCGCCGCACGTTGGCGTTTTAAGCGAGCCCACGCGGCCGTGTCGTGTCGTCCACACTCGACCAACGAAAAAGCAGGCGTGCCGCCCACGTCAAACGGATGAGAGTGCCATGTTTCCACACACATGGAACGTGTCTGCGTGGCCCGAAGCCGACAAAGGTGAGCACAGAAGCGGACGTCACGCCGCACGTCGCACAAGTCCTCCGGCCTTTATCGAGCAGCCAGCTCGTACTATGTGGACTCCGGCCGGCTAACTTTTGCCTAAAAACACTTTTACTAGTTGATAGTTGGTCAAAATTACCGAACAACGAACACATAACAACTACTAAGGTTGTGCTCAGCAAGTTTGTAAGTATGTCAGACACCCGTGAATTCAACAATTATTCAAAATACCGTGGTCGGTTTCAGTTGATGTGGAACATGCATACATAGACATTTCTGCCAGTGGGTGGTCGTGTATTTGTGTTGTCCCGATAACAATATTTTGGTACTTTTCTCAATAAAGGGGACCACAAAAAATGTCATTATTGGCTTTATTTGAACAAAAAATATCTTAGGGTACATTAAACTTGTGTTTCTTATTGCAAGTTTGTCCTTAAATAAAATAGTGAACATACTAGACAACTTGTCTTTTAGTAGTAATTAAAAAACAAAGGCTCCTAATTAGTCTGCTGACTATGCACAGAGGTGGGTAGAGTAGCCAGAAATTGTACTCAAGTAAGAGTACTGTTACTTTAGAGATTTAAAGAATTAAAAGTAAGGAGTAGTCACCCAAATATTTACTTGAGTAAAAGTAAAAAGTATGTTGTGAAAAAACTACTCAAGTACTGAGTAACTGATGAGTAATCTGTTTGTTTCATGATGACGGCAACAAATAATGCACAAAAACATAAAAATAGCAATGAGCAAAATCAGAGCTAGGAATATCTCTTAAGAAACTAAAACAATAATATATATATTAAATAATAATACATTAACATAAAAAAAATAAGGCAAATTGAGCCGCAATAACTTAACAGCACCATAGGCTCAGAATGCAGAGATTACAAAGGAAAATAACAAGCTAGCCTTTACACAAACCATAAACTGATAGGTGTGGGCTGCACCTGGGAACACACTGGTGTTTCTATGCATGTGTGTGTGTGTATGTGTCTGTCTGTCTGTCTATGAGGCTGCAGTGCGTTAATAAATGTCCCCAGACGATGTACATTTGACAGTGATTCATAGCAGGGAAGCTAACAATCAGCCTACGGTGACAGCCAAAATATCTACTAAAGTTACTTACCGCGATGTGCTTCCTCAAATTTGACGTTGAGTTCATGTAAGCTTAAGCTTGTTAATCATGCGACCGCCTTGCTCTGTTTGATTGGTGAAACGGAGTCAAACGTCACCAGTGACTGTATTTGATTGGTGAAACGGAGTCAAACGTCACCAGTGACTGACTGCATTTGATTGGTGAAACGGAGTCAAACGTCACCAGTGACTATACGATTGGTGAAACGCAGGCATGCGGTAGATCCTACTTTGAAGGTCTGTCTGACAAACCAAAACAAACAAAGCGTGCATTAACAGATCGATTAAAAATCAGTAGCGAGCTGAATGTAGATAAATGGAGCTGAGTAAAAGTAGCGTTTCTTCTCTGTAAATATACTCAAGAAAAAGTATGTTGCATTAAAACTACTCTTAGAAGTACAATTTATACCAAAAGTTACTCCAGTAGATGTAACGGAGTAAATGTAGCGCGTTACTACCCACCTCTGCATATGCAGTAACATATTGTGTCATTTATCATTCTATTATTTTGTCAACATTATTAAGGGTAGAAAATTAATTATTAATCTTACTTGTTTATTTACTGTTAATATCTGCTTATTTTCTGTTTCAACATGTTCTATCTACACTTCTGTTAAAATTTAATAATCACTTATTATTCTGTTGTTTGGATTGATTGATTGATTGAAACTTTTATTCATAGATTGTACAGTACATATTCCGTACAATTGACCACTAAATGGTAACACCTGAATTAGTTTTTCAACTTGTTTTAAGTCGGGGTCCATGTTAATTAATTTGTGGTACAAATATATACTATCAGCATAATAGTCATCACACAAGTTACTCATCAGAGTATATACATTGAATTATTTACATTATTTACATTCCGGGGGGTGGGATGCGGTGGGGTTAGGTTTGGTTGATATCAGCACTTCAGTCAACAATTATATCAATTGAGAAATGGACATTGTAACAGTGTAGGTCTGACTTGGTAGGATATGTACAGCAAGCAGTGAACATAGTGAGCTCAGAAAGCATAAGAACAAGTATATACATTTGATTATTTACATATGATTATTTACAATCCGGGGAGGTGGGATGTGGTGGGGGGAGGGTGTTAGTCGAGGGTTGTAGTTGCCTGGAGGTGTTCTTTTGGTGTGGTTTTGAAGGAGGGTAGAGATGCACTTTTGCCATATTGATGTGGCATAGAAGGAGAATGAGTTAAGACCTTTGTTGGATCAGAATCTGGGTTTAACGTGGTTTGTGGCGGTCATTTACGTTATGGAAGTAGTTTCTTATTGCATGTTTGTCCTTAAATAAAATAGTCAACATACAAGACAACTTGTCCTTTAGTAGTAAGTAGACAAACAAAGGCTCCTAATTAGTCTGCTGACGTATGCAGTAACATATTGTGTCATTTATCTACCTATTATTTTGTATCATTATTAAGGACAAGTGGTAGAAAATTAATTATTAATCTACTTGTTCATTTACTGGTAATATCTGCTTATTTTCTGTTTCAAAATGTTCTATCTACACTTCTGTTAAAATGTAATAATCACTTACGGTATTCTTCTGTTGTTTGGATACTTTACAATAGTTTTGGATGATACCACAAATTTGGGTATTGATACGGTGGAACAGGGGTTAGTGCATCTGCCTTACTATACGAAGGTCCTAAATTAAATTTATGTGCGGAGTTTGCATGTTCTCCCCGTGACTGCGTGGGTTCCCTCCGGGTACTCCGGCTTCCTCCCACCTCCAAAGACATGCACCTGGGGATAGGTTGATTGGCAACACTAAATTGGCCCTAGTGTGTGAATGTTGTCTGTCTATCTGTGTTGGCCCTGTGATGAGGTGGCGACTTGTCCAGGCTGTACCCCGCTTTCCGCCGGAATGCAGCTGAGATAGGCTCCAGCGACCCCGAAAGGGACAAGTGGTAGAAAATGGATAGATTGATGGATGGATCCGATACCAAGTAGTTACCGGATGTCATATTCTAAGTCCTCATGTGTCCAGGGACATACAGTATTTCCTGAGTTTATAAACATACATTTAAAAAAAAAGAAAAAAGTATTTTATCCATCCATCCATTTTCTACCGCTTGTCCCGTTCGGGGTCGCGGGGGTGCTGGAGCCTATCTCAGCTGCATTCGGGCGGAAGGCGGGGTTCACCCTGGACAAGTCGCCACCTCATCACAGGGCCAACACAGATAGACAACATTCACACTCACATTCACACACGAGGACCAATTTAGTTTCGTGATGTTAAAAAATATCGATGTAATCATAGTAGTATCGACTAGATAGGCTATTGTACGTGGTATCATTACAGTGGATGTTAGCAACATTCACACTCACATTCACACACAAGGGCCAATTTAGTTTTGTGATATTAAAAAATATCGATGTAATCATAGTGGTATCAACTAGATACGCTATTGTACGTGGTATAATTACAGTGGATGTTAGGTGTAGGTCCACCCATGGCGTTTGTTTATATTGTAGCGTCCTGGAAGAGTTGTTGCTGCATTGGCTGTGAATGTGTTCTGTAGTGTTATGTTGTGTTGCATATATTCTTCCAAAATGTGTTTGTCGTTGTTGTTTAGTGTGGTTTCACTATTGGGCACATGTTTATGACAAGTGTTGGCATTGTTCATACTGCCACCCTTACTGTGACATGCATGGCTGTTGAGTAAGTATGCCCTTCATTCGCTCGTGTGCAGTGTGTTCAAAGTTAATAAACTAATTATTATCGGGCATAATGAAATCTTGGTTAGGCTTTGTTAATTATAGACTATATAATGTGTTACTCTTTTATCATGTAAAACGGACCACACTTGCTACAAAATTAATAACAGCATTGATATTTCAAAAATTATTTGAAAGATTGAAATTTTCCTTCAATCCCACATGGGGTCTCTGCATTGTCCATGGGTGCCTGGGCCTCGAAGCACCCACAGGTTCGGCTACGATGCAATTCATCAAATATTTCCAGTTGTTTCATTACAGCACGTCCGAAAAGGAGTAGTAAGAAGTAGAGCTTATTTAATCTTATAGCCCTTTTCATACCATAGCAATTTATCCTATTTTGTTGTTCTCTGTAACAGAACAGTGAATAAATAAATACTAAATACTATACCATAGTAAGTAAACAAATATTAAATTAATAAATCTTTATCTGGGAAAAAAAAGGGTTCAAGATGTTCATCATAATTACTGTTCTGTGTACTTTGTGAGGACTTGTAGTTTGAACAGTCTCTTAAACATATTGGTGCTTTGTGTGATTTATTTGCTTAATGCGTTCCATAATTTTTTAATTACACATACTGATATGCTAAAGGTTTTAAGTGTTGTACGAGCAATACATGTTTTAAATTAGATTTTCCTCTAAGGTTATATGTCTCCTTTTGTTGAGAAAAATTGTTGTACATTCTTGGGTAGCAGGTTATAGTTTGCTTTGTACAGCATTTTAGATCTTTGCAAATGCACCAATTCGTTGAATTTCAATAATTGTGATTTAATAAATAAAAGGTTTGTATGTTCTCTATATCCAACATTATGTATTCTAATTTATCTATTTTGTAACACAGTTAGTGAATGAAGCGCACATTTGTAGTTGTTTCCCCATATTTCTACACAATAACTCAGATATGTAACACTAGCGAGCAGTAGAGAATATGAAGTGATTTTTGGTCTGGAACATATTTTGTTTTATTCATTATTGACGTGTTTCTTGCTACTTTTATGTTGTATATTTTTACATGAGGTTTCCAGTTCATTGTATCATCTATTATACACTCAAAAATGTGTTTTCTTTTACCCTTTCAATATCTACTGTATTTGAATTTGTGTTTCACTTTCTCTTCTACTGTTACCAAATAGCATTATTTTATTTTTACTGTGGTTTATGGATGGTCTGTTTTTGTCAAACCATCTTTTTAATTTGTTCATTTATTCTGTTATTATTTGTATTAGCTTCTGTGTGTTCTCTCCTGAACAAAACACTTGTATCATCTGAAAATAATACTAACTTTTAAGTCCTTTGTAACTTTACCAATGTTGTTTATATAGAGATTGAACAATTTTGGTCCAAGTATTGATCCCTGAGGTACTGGGTTAATTAATATTTTTGCTTTGGTTGACTGTTGATTGGGCGCCTTGGAGGTTAAGTGTGGAGTGTTGCTCTGTTTGAGGAGCGGTACAACTGTTTTTTCGGAAATTTCCACTTTAGTAAATAACTAAAACAGCATCAATCCCCAGCAAAAGTAAACAAGAGTCTTTGCACTAGTTGGCATGTGAATGTCAGAAACAAGAGAGGCTGCTGATGTAAATATGCAATTACTGGATATCTCAGGGCAAAGACTGACACTTAGATGGTCAGCTTTAGGGCACATCAATGCCCCTATGTATCAAAGTCAAGGCCCTGGCCCGCAAATGAATTATCTATGGCCCCCGGGATGATATGTGATTAGTATTACAACCGGCCCGCAGGCCACAGCCGTGTCTTGCACGCACCAATACGCCTTCAGCGTTGGCGCTAGGAATTTTCAAAATTGGGTCCCAGGGACCCCATCATGTCATAAAAATGGGGCCAACAGCTGGGAAAAAGTTATGTTGATTTTTAACTAGGGTGTAAGAGCGGATGTTTTGGGCATTATCACTGCTAAAAGCAGTGGGGAGGCTTGTAACTCAAATTTTTGTTTAAATATTAAAGCATACCAATTAGGCCAGAAACAACTCGCATCTCAAAACACTCCTAAATTGGGGCACTTGTAAGTCAAGTTCCAGATACAAGCAAGATGTACCCCGCCTCTCACCCGGTCAAATGGGATAGGCTCTAGCTTACCGCCATCCTATTTTACGAATAATTTTGCCCCCCAAAATATAGCTTGATAGATAGTACTTTATTGATTCCTTCAGGAGAGTTCCCTTAGGAAAATTAAAATTCCAGCAGCAATTTAAAAAGTAAGAAGTAAATAATGGGGTTATAAATGGTACAAATATATAAGATTTATTATAAGATATTCCACTGAGACTAGAATTTAAACTGCACTACTGCTTGTTTCAAAACATATCTTCAGATCATTCCACTTCCCTGGGAAAATGAGTCATCTACAGCATGTAGGTTAAACAAATGCTTCTCTGAAGGCTTAGTGGTAAGTCCGACGGAGGATCCACAGGTTAATTGATACTGTTGATACTCGTTGTCTACTAAGGCTAAAGTTTTTTTTTATTATTATCTAGACAGGCTCTCATTAGGGAAAGTGTGCTTGTGTCAGATAGTTGGCTGATGGGCACACAGGGCCCCAGCTGCTCATTACATTAAGAAGCTCCATAGTAAAGCCTATACATGTTCTCATAATGGGCATTGGGGCAACTCATATCTTCAAACTGTCCCGAGATATCCCTTTTGTTCACTTGGACCAAGAGCTACCATCTGTCCTCATGACTGGGAAGCATGTAATATGACTTCAAATGTCACTGTGGTGATGTCAGCAACTTCTCATTGGAGTCTGTTGTCCGAACCTGAATGTAAGTGCTCAGAAAAGACATGCATAAATGAGGTATTTCTCCTCTGCTGGACCAACACAACCAGCTAACTGGCTTTGAAATATTTTATTGGTATTCTCATTTGAATGGTGTCTTGTAACCTAGCATATGGCACTTGGTTTGATTCATTAAAAAGCATGTGTATTTTACAGGGTCAGGGAGAGGCATCCGCACGAGGGACAACCATGACGGGCGACTGTCTAAACTGCATCAAGTACCTCATGTTACTCTTCAACTCCATCATGGCTGTAAGTATTTCTCATCTAATTCATGTAGTCTTTAGTGGGGATGGGTTATTGCCTTAAATCTTTAATGCGATGTACAGTACAGGCCAAAAGTTTTGACACACCTTTTCCTCATTCAATGCGTTATTTTCATGACTATTTACATCTTAGATTGTCACATCAAAACTATGAATGAACACATGTTGAGTTATGTACTTAACAGAAAAAGGTGAAATAACTGAACATGTTTTATATTGTAGTTTCTTCAAAATAGCCACTTTTTTGCTCTTGATTACTGCTTTGCACATTCTTGGCATTCTCTCGATGAAATGGTTTTCACTTCAGAGGTGTCATAGTTTTGATACCTTCGGTGACAATCTACAATTTAAATAGTCATGAAAATAAAGAAAACGCATTGAATGAGGAGGTGTGTCCAAACTTTCGGCCTGTACTGTATATGGCAGCCTCCTACGATAATAATTGATATTACAATTTATTATGTGGTATATAATGGAACCAAAACAAAATATAAAAGCTGTTTAGAAATGGTTTAAAATGTTAAAAGTCCTTATACTGTTACTAACATTTTCTAGATCATTGTATGATTACATTTTTGATCATGATTATAATCAGACAAAAACACGGGTGGCCGTGTAATAATATTATTATTAATATTTTAATTATTTAAAACTATCAAATCCTTTGGTTTTTGCCCTTAAATCCCTCCTGTGTCCAGGCACTTATTACCTGATTTTGTAAACGATGACAAAAACGACAAGATTTATCATAAAAAATATCGATGTCATCACTAGAGGTGGGGGAAATAATAGATTTTTAGCCACATCGCATTTCAGACAGTCGATTATAAAATCAATTAGTTAACGTCAATAATCGACAATTGATTTATTTATTGTAAATAAAGTAATTCAGACATTTCTAAAATTTCACTGATTGCAACGAACCAGCTCCTATATTCGATTTCGTAATCGAATCGTAGCTCCTGAATCGTAATCGAGAGGTGGCCAAAGGTTGATTTCGTAATCGAATCGTAGCTCCTGAATCGTAGTCGAATCATGAGGTGGCCAAAGGTTCCCACCTCTAGTCATCACTGTAGTTTACTATCAGTAGGGATGGGAATCAGAAGTGTATCAATTCCTTGGAATCCTTTGCCATTTTTTCAAACTGTTCCTTTAACGATTCTTTCGGGTGAGGGTGATGTCAGATCGCAAAAGGGTGGTGGTGCCCAGGCAGAACGAACACTAACTTTTACAAGAAACCATTGCGACAGTGCTTGTACTTGGAATAATTAAAAGTAAGTTGTAAACAAGTTGCAAACGTAGTCATAGAAACCAAAAAAAAAAAATGGACTATAGAAATATAAATACTGTTACCCGGCCCGGAGGAAGCCCGGGGCCCTCCTCCAGAGCTAGGCCTGTAGGCAGGGCTTGTCAGCAAACCGCCTAGCCACAGAGCCCGGCCTGGCACAGCCCGAAGAAGCTACGTGGACACACCATCTTCACCGCTACGCAGGCCCACCGCCCGTAGTCGGAACCAGTGGGGTTGGGTGCGCTGCCACTTGGATGGCAGTGAAAGTGGAGGCTCCAGACGGACCAATTCGGGGCAGCAGAGGCTGACCTTTTGGACGTGGAACGTCTCTACGGTGGTGGGGAAGGAGCCTGAGCTGGTGCGGGAGGTGGAGCGCTACCAGCTAGATCTGGTGGGGCTTACCTTTTCCCCAAGCAAGGGCTCTGAAACCACACTCTTGGACAAGGGATGGGTCTTGTCCAGGTAGAGAACGAGACTCTGTCCCAGGTGAGGAGTTTAAGTATATCGGGGTCTTGTTCACGAGTGAGGGAAAGATGGAGAAGGAAATCAGCCGGAGAATCGGAGCAGCTGGGGCAGTGTTGCAGTCTCTCTGCCGCACTGTGGTGACGAAACGAGAGCTGAGCCAGAAGGCAAAGCTCTCGGTCTACCGAGCTATCTACATTCCTACTCTCACCTATGGTCATGAAGTGTGGGTCATGACCGAAAGAATAAGATCGCGGATACAAGGGGCCGAAATGCGTTTCCTCAGAAGGGTGGCTGTCATCTCCCTTAGAGATAGATTGAGAAGTTGTCACCCGAGAGAGACTCGGAGTAGAGCCGCTGCTCCTTCGCTTGGAAAGGAGCCAGCTTAGGTGGTTCAGGCATCTCATGTGGATGCCTCACGAGCGTCTCCCTTAGGGAGGTCCTCGTTGCACGTCCCACTGGGAGGAGACCCCAGGACAGGTCAAGGACCAGATGGGATTATTTCTCTCTGGCCTGGGAATGCTTTGGGATCCCCCAGGAGGAAGTTGCTAATGTTGCTCTGGAAAGGGAAGTCTGGGATCTCTGCTGGAGCTGTTGTCCCCTCGACCCGATTCCAGATAAGCGGTTGAAGATGGACAAATGGATGGATGGATGGACTCTTTAAATCCACCAAATCAGTCTCAATATACTATTATTCAAATTTGATTAAAGGGTTGCATCTTGAAGATTTGAGAATCTCATCATACATACAGAGGTCAAGACCAAAAGTATGCGACTAATGTGAATTCCCCAGCCATAAGGGGTGTGCTAAATGTACTAAGCATAAGGTCGCAATAAATGTTGCTTAAAATGCTTTTCTTTTATAAAGCTATCAGTCTCATTCCAGGTCATCGGTCCTCTACAGGCTATACTAAAGCTTGTACACTTTAGATGACAATGTTTCCCTTTTTAATAAAGGTTTTCTTCTAGTGTTATGTCTATATACTCCAATGTGATTGGTAGGTTGGTTGGTTCAGCTTTGCACACAACACTGGAAAGTACCATTCATATAAAATGTGTGGGCCACACTAACATTAGACTTTCATATTAAAGTGGAGGCCACAGAATATCGTCCCGCAAGCCACGAGTTTGAGATCCATGTTCTAAATCGTGTAACCCTAGTCGTTTGTGTGGATGGAATGATTTAAGACCCCATGACTGACTAATGAAGCTGCATTTGCATCTCATTAACCCGGGCCAATCTTGATTCTATTAAGCTGTCCTTTTGATTAGATTTCAGTGTGCTCATGCACGTTTGAGTCTGCCATGTGGCGTTTGTGACTGGCACCTGAGTTTATCAGTCTTTATCAGACAATCGAGGGTAATCTTGTTTCTGAGAGTCTAGAGGAGGGGGATGGTCAGCTTAAAGAGGTTATCTATCGCCATTCTTTTAGCCAAACGAAAGCGCTTCGCATTGCCGATCAGATGTGCTTGTTGCACAGCTGCAGCGATAATGCAACCAGTCAAGCAAAAATTGGTAAAAATGATTTGGTGATCCATCTATACACACAGGTGTCTACAACAGGAAGTAAACCTGCAACCCTCGTTTTGATTTTATCACAAAAAAAATTATGAAACCGTTACAAATTAAAAAGGAAACACTCAAATAACAATATGGCTCTTAAGGAGCCCAAACAATATTTAACGTTCCATCCATCCATTTTCTACCGCTTGTCCCTGTACACACTGGACAAGTCGCCACCTCATCGTATATACAGTACAGGCCAAAAGTTTAAACACACTTTCTCATTCAATGGGGTTTCTTTATTTTCATGACTATTTACATTGTAGATTGTCACTGAAGGCATATATATCTGTGCCCCCCCTCTCCTTCATGGAGAGGGGGGGGTACAGATTCGGTGACGCGCTAGCTGTCCAAAGTGGGGACCCAGGGTGGACCACTCATCTGTGCATCAGTTGGACGCCTGCGCTGCTGACCTGTCTCCACTCAAGAAGATCTCTTGCTGGCCCCACTATGGACTGGACTCTCACACTATTATGTTAGATCCACTATGGACTGAACTCTCACACTATTATGTTAGATCCACTATGGACTGGACTTTCACACTATTATGTTAGATCCACTATGGACTGGACTCTCACACTATTATGTTAGATCCACTATGGACTGGACTCTCACACTATTATGTTAGATCCACTATGGACTGGACTCTCACAATATTATGTTAGATCCACTATGGACTGGACTCTCACACTATTATGTTAGATCCACTGTGGACTGGACTCTCACAATATTATGAGATCCACTATGGACTGGACTCTCACACTGTTAGATCCACTATGGACTGGACTTTCACAATATTATGCTATATACACTTGACGTGTATGTATGTGTGTGTATATGTATATGTATGTATGTATGTGTGTGTGTATATATATATATATATATATATATATATATATAGCCCTGCGATGAGGTGGCGACTTGTCCAGGGTGTACCCCGCCTTCCGCCCGATTGTAGCTGAGATAGGCTCCAGCGCCCCCCACGACCCCAAAAGGGAATAAGCGGTAGAAAATGGATGGATGGATGGATGGATATATATATATATTAGGCACATTTAGCAATACCAAATAACTGGTAGTATTATGGTCACAATACCATAAACAAACGTTTTATTGCTTGTGTTGTTTCTAGCAAGTGGAGTGGCTATCTTAGCTATCAGCATGCCTCCTCCTGCTTGCTCTTCCTCTGTACAGGCATGGCACATTTCTGCGAAAACATGGAAGTCAGCGTTTTTAAACTTTCATTTTTGTATCAAAATATCACTTTTGCGTGTAAAAAAGAAAAAGAAAAAAATTAATAAAAGTATTAGAATTTTTTTTTCCGGGCAGCACGGTGGAGTGGCTAGCGCTCGTGCCTCATAGTGAGAAGGTCCTGTGTTTGATTCGCGGGGTCTAGATTTCCTGGGTTCTACGTGTACTGCGGCTAGGCTTATTGGCTAGAGTGTGAATGGTTGTCTATCCGTGTTGGCCCTGCGTTGATGTGGCGACTTGTCCAGGGTCTACCATTCATAGTAAAGTTCATATACCGTATATTTCGGAGTATAAGTCGCTCCGGAGTATAAGTCGCATCGGCAGAAAATGCATAATAAAGAAGGAAAAAAACATAAGTCGCACTAGAGTATAAGTCACATTTTTTGGGGAAATTTATTTGATAAAACCCAACACAAAGAATAGACATCTGAAAGGCAATTTAAAATAAATAAAGAATATAAGTGTACGTTATATGAGGCATAAATAACCAACTGAGAACGTCCCTGGTATGTTAATGTAACATTATGGTAAGAGTCATTCAAATAACTATAACATATAGAACATGCTATATGTTTACCAAACAATCTGTCACTCCTAATCGCTAAATCCCATGAACTCTTCTTCCTCGGTGTCGCTTCTAAACAACTCTGCCAACTAAAAAGGTAGACAATGCGCCGCTTCCTCTTCAATCGGTACGTCGCTTACGTCAGAGTCATCGTCAGTTGCAGTTCCAATTATTCCAGCCTTTCTGAATCCGGACAGGATGGTTTCGGTTGTCACTGGAGCCCATGCTTTGTCGATCCATCCAATGACATCCAGAAAAGTCGCATGGCGCATTCTCCCGGTTGCCGTGAAGCTGCGCTCTCCATCCATCATCCACTGCTCCCACAGGTTACGCAGGACTGCCTTAAAGCCCTTCTCAGTTTTTATAAGTTAGCGCCAATGTTGAAATGATCAATTTTCATAGGTACGGAAGTAGTAGCAGGGAGCATCCTTTTTTTCACAATGCCATGACCCGCCCCTGCCAAATTTTTATTGGACGTGTGTGTGACGATTGCTGATATATGCCTAGTCTCTTACGTGAATGAGAAATTAATATTTTATATTTTATGGTAATGTGTTAATTTCACACATAAGTCGCTCCAGAGTACAAGTCTCACCCCGGCCAAACTATGAAAAAAAACTGCGATTTCTAATCTGAATAATAGTAATAAAAAATTTACCATGCTTTTTAAAAAAAATCTGAATTGATTCAGAACCGTGAAATTTGAACTGGATATACAGTACAGGCCAAAAGTTTGGACACACCTCATTCAATGTGTTTTCTTTATTTTCATGACTAATTTACATTGTAGATTGTCACTGAAGGCATCAAAACTATGAATGAGCACAGTGGAGTTATGTACTTAACAAAAAAAGGCGAAATAACTAAGAAACATGTTCATATTCTAGTTCTTTCAAAATAGCCACCCTTTGCTCTGATTACTGCTTTGTACACTCTTGGCATTCTCTCGAACTTTAAGCACACCTGTGAAGTGAAAACCATTTCAGGTAACTACCTCTTGAACCTAACTACAATAGTTAGATCGAAATGTTTTATCATTAAAAAAAGTGTTTTCAGGAAATAAGTTTCTAGACACGAGGGCTTTAAGGGCAAGACCCAAAGGATTTAAATCAGAGCCAATAATAGGAAATGATTGACAAATTGTTTTATTACTACATGTTTAGTTAGAGTTGTCCCAATACCAATAATTTGGTACGGGTACCAAAATGTATATCCATACTTTTCGGCAAAATCTGCATTAATTTTATGTTTATAAAAATTAGTTTTTTGGATTTATATTACAGGATATAAAAATTACCTAATATAAATATG
Organism: Nerophis lumbriciformis; assembly: GCF_033978685.3. Taxonomy (NCBI): domain Eukaryota; kingdom Metazoa; phylum Chordata; class Actinopteri; order Syngnathiformes; family Syngnathidae; genus Nerophis; species Nerophis lumbriciformis. The sequence goes on along the minus strand of NC_084557.2, from coordinate 9,269,686 downwards.
TATTTCCATTTCCATCCTTACACTCTCTAAACAACCAACAAGTGAGAAACTGATCCAGTTTGCAAAGTATTGTCTAATTTAAAACTATGTATCTAACCCATCCTTTTCTTTTTTGTCAGCTGGTGGGTGCTCTCTTTCTCGCCGCTAGCGTGTGGGTCTTATTGGACACTTCAGGACTCAAACATGTCATTATGATCAACCCCCTGCTGAACCCTACCATTTATGGCTTCCTGATCTTGGGAGGCGTGCTTTTCCTTCTGGGCATCGTGGGATGCACCGGGGCCGCCCGTGAAAACAAGTTTTTGCTCATGGTTGTAAGTCAACAATGATGATGATGATATTGTGTACATGTTTAGGGTTCTAACTTGAGATGGTAGCCATGGGTACTATTGAGCTCCCATAAGTGGACTACATTCATCCATTAGTGGGATTTTTTATGCACAGTCAACAAAATAAAAATTACTTTGCCTAATACCGTATTTTCCGGATTATAAGGCACACTGCCGATGAGCGGGTCTATTCAGGTCTATTTTCATACAAAAGGTGCATTAAAGGGGTCGTATTATGATTTTTATCTAAATGTAAACCACTTCCTTGTGGTCTACCTAACATGTAATGGTTTTTACATCAAAATGGCCCCTGCATACATTGACTTTTAAGTATGTTGCCCTTGGTGGAAAAAGTTTACGCACCCCTGAACTAAAGTAAACACTATTACACTTTTTTTTATAAAGCTAATCTTACTACACATTTTTTTATAAAGCTAATCTTACTACATTTTGGAATTGGCTTGTATTGTTGACATATGTGTGGTATGGAATGCGACAATTGTATTTATTTTTTTAAATAAAGTGACTTGTGCACAATAATCAAACTAAAGCAAAAACAAATTGTGGCTCCCATTTAAATTTAAATAATAAAGCCTTCTCTATCTTCTCTATCTTCTCTATCCAGAGACTTTGTTTCTGAGTTTGTAAACGTTAAAAAAAAACAAAAAACGACTACTTTGATTTTTTTTTTTTTGCACGTTCTCCCGTGACTGCGTAGCCTGGTTCTCCGGCTTTAAAATGTTTAGCCATCCCTTTTCCTCTAGTGTTCCAGTGATGATACTTGGATGAAACTTTTGTTTATTTTCCGCCATAGTGATGAGGATTAGTATCTTAAGCGACTCCTAGACGACACTCAAATTTGAGGCTGTGTTCAGGAAAGACGCGCATCCTCATGCATGTGTGTAACAAGGAATAAGGAAATGTAATATTGTCTCCTGAGTAGGGTTGCAAAGGGTTGGAAAGTTTCCGGTAAATTTCCGGAAACTTTTTTAGCCACGGGAAGTTTGGAAATATTGGCTATTTTTTGATTATTCAAAGTTGGACACCGTCCATGGAAATTAATGGGAATATACGGAAATTAATGGGGAATTACAATAATAATATATTATTGGGCACTTGTCTATATGCTTGATTGATTGATTTAATTTTTTATTAGTAGATTGCACAGTTCAGTACATATTCCGTACAATTGACCACTAAATAGTAACACCCGAATAAGTTTTTCAACTAAGTCGGGGTCCACGCAATCAATTCATGGTACAAATATATACTATCATCATAATACAGTCATCACACAAGTTAATCATCAGAGTATAGACATTGAATTATTTACATTATTTACTATCCGGGGGGTGGGATGAGGTGGGTTTGGTTGATATCAGCACTTCTGTCATCAACAATTGAAAAAAGAGATGGGCATTGAAACAGTGTAGGTCTGACTTGGTAGGATATGTACAGCGAGCAGAGAACATAGTGAGTTCAGATAGCTAAGAACAAGTATATACATTTGAAATACATTTGATTATTTACATTTGGTTATTTACAATCCGGGGAGGTGGAAGGGGGAGGGTGTTAGTCATGCTGCTGCATCTTTGTGGCATTTTTGACATAGCTCTTTGCACAGTATTTGCAAATGTACACGGCCTTTCCGCCTACATTGGTTGGGGTGAAATGTCTCCACACATCAGATGGTGTACGTGGCAGTATTCTGTCACAGATATAAATTGTCAGCTAAACAATTGGAGTAGTGTTTAAAAATATTTTACTGATGGACAAATTAATAGAAATAGGCTAACTGAGATAGGCTCCAGCGCCCCCCGCGACCCCAAAGGGAATAAGCGGTAGAAAATAGATGGATGGATGGAGGCTAGATGAATAAATGAACACTCAATCAGCATGCTAAATCAAACTATAACCTACATTCTTGTAAGACAACAGAATGGCTAGCAGAACAGAAGGCAGAGGAAATTACACGTTTTGATTTAGTTTTTCTGCTAGTTGAACTTTACAGATCACAAAAAAGGTAAATTCGGATCGCTAAGGTTGTTAGAACGAATGAATGGGATTTAACATAGAGAAAATTAGCATCACAGCTAACGGAGAAATATTTTCGGTTCATTATGAGACTGTGGTGGTACATAAACCTAGCTAGCTAGAGATATTGGCCCCAAAATCATTTAACAAGTACAGGAACACCTAGCTAGCTTGAGTGGAAGTCTGCTGGAGTAGTCTACAGTCATACAGTAACAAGCAATTACACCTCTATTAAACTTAAATACCATAGATCAAATATATTTACCCCAGTTATATCATCAAAACTTACCTGACTGGATGAAGTCCTTGGGCTCAAATACTAGTGTGGCCTCAATAGCCCTGCTGTAGTGTGTAGCATGCTGGGAATTATCAGTGCATGTGATGGAGGAATGCAACGTGAAGGGTTGAAATTCTACTGAATTTGCATTAAATCAGGTTGTTTTAGCTATCTAGCATGTTGCATTCAATGTTTATTCCCATTAATTTGCCCATTAATTACTGTTAATTCCCATATATTCCCGTTAATTCCCATGGTAAGTTTCCAACTTTGAATATTCCCGGAATTGTGCTGAGTGCATCCTTTTTGAGGGAATCTGTCACGTGAGTAACATCTTTAGCCATATAAATATTGGGACACAGCGGTGGTGAATATTGTCTGGGCTTGGCAGCTCATCTGCCGATTGCCTATCAGCTAAAAAAAGGCAAATATCTTTAGTTTGCTGTAAACAAGTGTAAAGTTTCACACCAACAGCTGGGGAGCACAACCAACATTTAAAAGTGCACTAAGTGGTTAATAAAGGAGTTAATTCAAATGCATTTACCGCCACCTTGGGTAGTTATTAAAAATGACATGCCAGTATTTTTTTGACTTGGCACTAATTAAATTGCATTTGTAGATCCTAGAACACGGGTGCCACGTCTTGTGCGGAGGGCATTCAAAAAATAGACCTGAAAAATTAGCTGTCATCAATCTTCACCAAGACGACATTTTCGTCACTTGATTGACATTCACGGCTTACCCGAGGGTCTTGTGAGATGACACTGGCTGCTGTGAGCTTATTATTAAGAAAAAATGACCGACAGGAAGGCGACAAACACTTTTTATATTTCAACAGACTCTCGCACCGTACCTGCCTTCAAAACTCTTAAAGACCGACTGCACAGTTCCTGTCTTCACAATAAAGGCCCTGCTTTATTCTGCCTGCGCTAACAAAATAAGAGTCTCAGAAAGCTGGCGTGCAAACGCTACGGAGTTTGCCGCCTGTATAAAAAGGAATAATGAAGCTGGACAAATAAGATGGCAAAAACCAACCACTTTCATGTGTGGTATTGGACAGAAAGGAGGACTTTTTTTCTCCATTTAAAAATGTGGTTGTTATCACTACTGTCTGATTCCAATCAATGCAAGTCATCAGAATCAGGTAATACACCAACTTATATTTTTGTCTTCATGAAAGAAAGGAATCTAACACCTTTAACTTGTTAACAAAAACTTCTCTTTCAATATAAATAATATATATGAATGAGGTAGATCCCCTCCACTTGGTCAGTTGAAAAGGAGCTCGCCTGCAGAAAAGGTGGGGGCACCCCTCTCCTAGAAGATTTAGAAGAGCACATTTCCTACAATTGGTGTTGAGCTTTGCTGACTAGTGTGCTCTTTTCCCTGTGAGCATCGACATTTTCTACCTCTGATTTGTCTCACTGGTCTGTTTACAGTCGTTCACAGTCGTCCTCTTGATTTTTGTGTTGGAGCTGATTTGTGCCATCTTGCTCTACAAAAACCTTGGGAAAGTAAGTTAGATTGCCGCATTTTCATTTTCTGATTGAAAGTTATGTGTGTACTAAAACCTTTTGTGTGCTCTTGCCTGTTTCAGCTCTACAAGGACTATTTTGCAAAAGAACTTAAAGAAAACTATGGAGAAAATTTACTATTTAGCAACGAATGGGATGACATCATGCGCGACGTAAGGCCTGAGCACACTTCTTAGAAATGTACCATGTTTTGGAGCGATGTTTAAAACAGTGGAACCTGCTTAGGTCTGTCCCGTTTATGACAACCGACTCTTTAAAGTCCCAGTCCACCCTGGTCTTGTGACTGAAAAGTTCCCGTTATATCAGGCCTGGGAAATTATTTTGACTCTGAGGGGGGCCACATTTAGAGAAAATGTGTCAGTGTATGTAATAAGCTGGCAATCTGCTGTACAATATTTGTGTAAGGGTCCTATTTTTAGTAACACTAATACAAAACCTCACAATAATGTCTGATTGATTGCTAAAAACGGTATGGCAGACAGCCTTAAAAAATTGTGTGCCATAACGTTTTTACATTGTAGATTGTCACTGAAGGCATCACAACTATGAATGAACACATGTGGAGTTATGTACTTAACAAAATAAAGGTGAAATAACTGAAAATATGTTTTATATTAGTTTCCTCAAAATAGCCACTCTTTGCTCTGATTACTGCTTTGCCCACTCTTGGCATTCTCTGGATAAGCTTCAAGAGGTAGTCACCTGAAATGGTTTTCACTTCACAGGTGTGCTTAAAGCTCATCGAGAGAATGCCAAGAGTGTACAATGCAATCAGAGCAAAGGGTGGCTATTTTGAAGAAACTAGAATATAAAACGTGTTTTTTTAATTATTTCCCCTTTTTTTGTTAAGTACATAACTTCACATGTGTTCATTCATAGTTTTGATGTGACAATTTACAATGTAAATAGTCATGAAAATAAAGAACACATTTGGCCTGCGGGTGTATAGAAAATTATATATATAATTATATATATATAATTATATATATATAAATAATTATATATATATATATATATATATATATATATATATATATATATATATAAATAATTTTCTATACACCCGCAGGCCAAATGTGTTCTTTATATATATATATATTTATTTATTTTTATTTTTTTAACCAGGAAAAAAATCCCATTTGAAATAAAAAAAACAACTCTTTTTCAAGGTAGTCCTGGCCAAGAGCCTGCAAAGTTCCACATAAAATTACATCCACATTAAAATGACAGTAAAGGTAAAACTGTTAAAGATAACTGAGTGTCTCTCAAATGCTCTGTTTAGATTTAAAAACATTTCAGGATTAAAACATTTTTTTTGAGTCAGCTCAGTCTCTTTTTGTAACATGTTCCAAGCACAAGGAGCTGCAAAGAAACAATTTTTTCCCCCAGTTCAGTGCAAGCAAAAGGGACAGACCGCAACAGCTGATCTTTGGAACTCATTGCATAAGAGTCTGTAATCAATCTACAAATGTAAGAGGGAAATAGTCCCAGAAGAGCCTTGTGAGAAAGTGTACCAATGACACCGTCTCCTAGTGGACAGAGAAAGCCATCCCAACCAAGAGTACAAGTCACAGTGGTGTGTCATGGCTCTAGTTTGTGATCAACCTCAAAGTCCACCATCTGAAGACAGGAACAAGTAGCATTCATATAAAAAAAGATCACCATAATAAAGCACTGATAAAAATAAGCATTTATTACGGAAGAAAAAAATGATTTAAGTTATAGTTTCTTCACCAGTTTATCAATAAAAGGTTTAAAAGGGGACGGCGTGGCGCAGTGGAAGAATGGCCGTGCGCGACCCGAGGGTCCCTGGTTCAATCCCCACCTAGTACCAACCTCGTCATGTCCGTTGTGTCCTGAGCAAGACACTTCACCCTTGCTCCTGATGGGTGCTGGTTAGCGCCTTGCATGGCAGCTCCCGCCATCAGTGTGTGAATGTGTGTGTGAATGGGTAAATGTGGAAGTAGTGTCAAAGCGCTTTGAGTACCTTGAAGGTAGAAAAGCGCTATACAAGTACAACCCATTTATCATTTATCATTATAAAAGTGGAGTCATCAATTAAAATACCAAGGTATTTATATTCATGCACCACTTCTATTAAGTTTTAGTTTCTTCACCAGTTTATCAATAAAAGGTTTAAAAGTGAGAGTCATCAATTAAAATAACAAGGTATTTATATTCATGCACCACTTCTATGACATAAGGCCCCTTCCTACGATTAGAAAACCGCATAAGTTTTGTCTTGTCAGCATTGAGAACCAGTTTTAAGTAAATAAGTGTACAGCAACAAAGGCTTTCTGCAGGGAATTAACATCCTGTTCAACAGATGATCCAAAGCAAATAATTGTATCGTCAGCATAAAAATGCATATTGCCATCAGAGAAATGTTGTTCGAGATCATTGATGTGCAAGATAAAAGAGGAGTCCCAAAACAGATCCCTGAGGCACCCCATTATGAACAGTGACAAATTCCAAGCGACCGTATGTTCTGACGGTCCAATGAGAAACCGCCTGTGTTTTAAAATAGCGTGGTCTAAACGCTTTTGAGAGATCAATAAAAAGTGGGACACAGTACTGTTTTTACCAAGCACGACAATGATGTCATTTACCACCTTCATTGTGGCAGTGATAATGCTGTGCTTTTTTCTGAAGCCTGTTTTATATTAAGAAATAATTGTATTTGAATAGAGGAAGTCTTTGATAAGACACAAATTTGATACTGGCCTATAATTTGTAAGAACTGCTGGGTCCCATCATCGGCGTTCACTCGAAACGAGTATGACGATCCTCCTGGTAGGGGTGTATCCCTTTTATGGAGGATGCCTGTGCGTGACTCTTTTTATGTGGGGAGACTGGTGCACAGACAGTCACCACACGATCCTTGACAGAATCGGGTCAGGGTCCAGTGGCATGGAGTCCAAGACGACTGGGGAGGGGACCCCTTTCTGCTGCAGCCTTCTTCCGCCATCGCAGCCGTTGTGGTAGTTCTTAAATCTACCGTCTTCCGCCTGCTCCGCTGTTGAGGTCTTCACCGTATCCCTGGCTAGGGGGCAGTCCGGTACAAGGCCCTTGCCAAGGGCCACCTGGGGTAACAGTAGTAAAGGAGTTAACCTCCTAGTGCCCCAAGACCCCATAGAGGAGCCTCCACTGCCGGATGCACCTTAACGTCGTGCCCAGGACTAACTGCTGGATCACCTTTTGATAAAGGGAGGGCAAAAGTAGATTTCCAAACCGATGGAATGTCTTTGTTTTTAATTGACACATTAAAAAGAATTGAAAGTGGCTATGCTATAAAATCAAACTGCCAGCTTTAAAAAAAATAAAAATAAGGCTCAATTAAGTCAGGTCCAGGGGGTTTTCTGTGGTCTAACGTTTTTACAGCTGTATGCACTTCAAGACAACAGGAGCAAAATTAAAAGGATCTCCAGAAAACATGAGAAATTCTACAAGGATTCCCTATAGTTGTCCCGTACGAGTGAAATAGAACCAGACGGTAAAACGATTCAAGATAAAACTGGCACTGATTCCTGAAGTACAAATGTGGGAAAAGATTAAAACAACTCAAAATACAATATGCACATGGAGGAATTAGCCACAACTAAATAGTGCCAGCAATGGCCAGTTTGATTATGTTGACGACCACTTATGTCGAGTCAGCCAGTCTGCAGGCGTAGACCTAAATCAGTATATATTGTTTGATGAATGTGAACAACAAACTGCAACAATGTCACATGTTGCGTGTTCTGCTCATTCCAGTTCAAATGCTGTGGAGTAACCGAGTACAAAGATTTTAAGGAAGAGGTGTGGCCACCAGTCTGCTGCCCGAACAAAGTTAATAAGAATTGCACAGATGAGGAGATCTTCCAAAAGGTACTTTCTGACATCATCTCTACTTTCAACTACCTTGCATGACTTTCACCGCAAATGTTAGTATTGATAGAAAAATTCTGTTTGTATATTTTACCATGCAGTTTTTTTGTTTTTTTTTTAGATAAAAGAATCGGCTAAGCCCATTACAAAACATATTTCAGTGTATAAGCATGTTAGAGCCTTAATATCAAAATATAGAGCTGTAATGTGTAGTCATAATTAAATGCTTTTACTTGTAACTGTATTGAGTTTGTGGACCCCAGGAAGACTAGTGGGTTGTTATGGCAACCAGCTAATGGGGATCCTTAATAAAAATCAAATCATATGTTGGAAGGCACACAGGTATTATTGTGCCTAATTTAATGGAATGACATTAGAACAGAGGTGTCAATCTGGTTTTCATTGAGTTCCACATCGCAGTTATGACTGCCCTTAGAGGGTCATTTGTAACAGTAAATATAGGAGTATAAAGATTTGCCTCATGATATTGTTACACATTTAACTGCATTTATTGATCTATAATCTGTAGATTTTGCGGTAAAACAAATGGTAGCTCAGTCGCCAACATTTTACCATAAAATCTATGGTTCTTTTTACAGTATTACTGTAAATGAAAAAACACTGTACGACTCTTTTTTACGGTAAAATTCTGGCAACTGAGCTGCAAGTTTTTTTTGTTGTATGTTTTTTTTACCAAAAAATACACATTTCTTTCTTTTTTTACATTTTTTATACAGTTTATTACTGTAAATGGAAAATGTTACCACTATTTTCAAGGTAAAATGTTGGTGAGTTGAGTGTGTTTATTTGGAACATGATACATCACAATTTCCAGTTTCTCTATTCAACATGTTCGAAAAGGAGTAGGAAGAAGCAGAGCTTATTTAATCCTACCCCTTTTCCTTTACATAGCAGTTGCTTACACTTTTGTTCACTTATGGAATTTATTCACAATATACTCCATAAGTAATAACATCAAAACCTAAATAAATATATAATAGTGAAGTAACTGCTATATTTCATATGGTGAGTTAAGTAAGATTATCTAGAAAATGAATGGATGGATGAAATAAATTCACAATGTTTATCATGGTTTTTCTTCGAGAGTTTTTTGAAGTGGATCATATTAGCATATTTGTTTATTTCTTTGCTTAATTCATTCCATCATTTAATTCCACATACTGATATACTGAAGGTCTTAAGTGTACGTGTGTACAAATGTTTTAAATTGCATTTTTCTCTAAGATTTTATTTCTCCTCGAGACATGTTTATTTGGGTCCTTTTTACCGTGTACAATTTGATTGATGACTTGCTTTAAAATCAGCCCGCCCCTCTAAAATTCCTAAGGAACTTTCCCAAGTCCCGCTTGCCGACTAGAAACTAAATAGTACCTAGTAGAACTATATTTTTACTTGGGTAGTTTTTGGTGGAAACGCAAGTTTTTTTTAGTTAGTTTTATAAAGTTCCTGCATTGGAAAAAGACCCCATGCTGCATAAATACAACCACTGTCATCTAATTATTTATATAACTCAAATATTTGTATAGGATAACAATCTGTACAAAATGTTTTTTGTGCCAATAACATTGAAGAGCTTTAAATATTGTCAACTTGTGTCATGAAACAGAATGTCTTCTTTGCATTTCTTGACAAAATAAAGAAGTGAAAAATTCTAATTTGGACGAGGCAAACCAAAGGCTAAAAAATGACGTGTTGTTCATCTCAGCAACAGTCATGTGTTAAGCTAACACTGATTGGTCAATATTGACATTCAAATTATTTGTATTATATATATATATGATGCTAATCATCCCTCCAAAGTTAATCTTTTCACGGTGCTGGAGTAATAAGCACAAACTGACATTATCGCTTTCTTTGGAGTCGCCATTCTTTAACTAATCACCATATTCATGAGCTAATTAGGATAGCCATTTATGGAAGATAGTTTTAGTCACTTCTATTCAATGCTGGATCAACATCTTTCTAAAATATGAAAGACTTCACTTCACCACGCTTGTTGCCTACCATGTCTCTAAATGAGTACACGGGGGGTGCAACGTTTGGGGATGTCAGGTTGTTTGTGGTTTTATTGATGATATACTTTGCATGAAAATTGGCTTTTTGGCCCTGTTTTAAGCTTTATAGATGTCCTTGATCACCGTTTTTCCATTAAGATTTTCAATATTATAAGAAGACACCTCAGATGTGAATATTTCCAAATATTGTCTAAGCCACAGGTGTCAAACTCAAGGCCCGGGGGCCAGATCATTGTCCGCCCTTAGATCGGTAGGTTGTGAGTTCAAACCCCGGCCGAGTTATACCAAAGACTATGAAAATGGGACCCATTACCTCCCTGCTTGGCAGTCAGCATCAAGGGTTGGAATTTGGGGTTAAATCACCAAAATGATTCTCGAGCGTGGCCACTGCTGCTGCTCACTGCTTCCCTCACCTCCCAGGGGGTGGAACAAGGGATAGTCACACACACACCTAGTGTGTGTGTGACTATCAGTGGTACTAACTTTTATCTGGCCTGCAAACACCAGTAAATGATATGTGTCAATAAAGTACTTCATATTTTCTCACTAAATGTAATAGATTTTTTTTCATTTTGACAGAAAAAATACATGTACTGCTTGAAATTATCCAATATTGCAACAATCCAATATTGCAACAAATATTACAGTATATTATCATACTTTCCAAACATGTTTTTGTCTAAATAAAAATACTTAACTTTACAGCAAACTACCCATTAAATGAATAAAAATGACAATATATTTTACGTTCTTTACAGCAGTGTTTTTCAACCACTGTGCCGTGGCACACTAGTGTGCTGTGAAATACAGTCCGGTATGCCGTGGGAGGTTATGTAATTTCACCTAATTGGGTTAAAAATAAAAGGCATTGAAGCCTAGGCATGGCAAAACACAAAATGCTGGACGACAGCAAAGACTTACAGTGTGTGGAGCAGAGACGGCATCCACAAAGTACATCCGTACATGACATGACAATCAACAATGTCCCCACAAAGAAGGAAAGCGTCCGCACAATTTAAAATAGTCTGGATTGCGAAAACAAAGCAGGTGTGGAGAATAGCGCTCAAGGAAGACAGAAAAATACCAAAAAAACAGGAAAGAAAAACACAAAAAAAAACTCAAAATAAGTCACGGTGTGATGTGACAGGTCGTGACAGTACACCTACTTTGAGACAAGAGCTATAGTGATGCGCTTGGTTATGGTTTAAATTCATATCCAACAATTGCGAGAACGAATTTTTATTGTCAATATCGGCTACTGAGTTTCGTTTTTTAATGATTTCTGCATGTGGTGTGCCTCAGGATTTTTTCAATGGAAAAAAATGTGCCTTGGCTCAAAAAAGGTTGAAAAACACTGCTTTACAGCATATTACTGTAAATTGAAAAAAACCTACTGTTTTTTGCGTTAGAATTCTGTTGAATTTTGACTGTAAAATCTACGGTTGTTGTTTTTAACGGTGTATTACTGCAAATGGAAAGGCGGTACATTTGTTTTTACGGTAGAAAAATATTTGCCAGAATAAAAGAAGAACTTGTACAGTTTTTACATTCACAATATAATGTTGTAAAAACCAATGTCATTTTAACACAAAAATTCTGGCAACTAAGCTGCCAGATTTTTCCATAAACCCCCCCAGTGGTACTGTTTTTCCATTTACCGTAAAATGTTGAAAAAAACACTATTTTACAGTGCAATTTTGTAAATGTAAAGTTTTTACTGTAAAATGGACAGTCTACTTAAAACAATGTATATAATTAATAATGCGATGCAGAGGCAAATTCCTACATTATTCACTGTTACAAGCAGCCATAACTGCCATGTGGCCCTCAATGAAAAACCACTTTGACGTCCCTGGTCTAAGCAATTCCTCGAGTTTACAATTTATCCGTCATGTGCTCAGTTGGTGTTTGTTGTGTTTCCACAGGGTTGTTACGATGTACTCTTCCACCGCTACGACAAATACATCTATTCAATTGCAGGCTTTTCCGTGATATTACTGTGCACTGAGGTATGGAGATTGTTCATTGTATCCTTTTCTTTTTACTGTCTTCTGGTTGGTCACATGATCATGGCCTGGGATTTTGTGAAGATTTGAAGATACATATACAGTACCGGCCAGACACCTTCTCATTCAATGCATTTTCTTTATTTTCATGACTATTTACATTGTAGATTGTCACATCAAAACTATTAATGATGGAGTTATGTACTTAACAAAAAAAGGGGAAATAACTGAAAACTTGTTTTATTATTCTGGTTTCTTCAACATAGCCAAACTAAGTCTCTTGGCATTCTCTCGGTGAGCTTCAAGAGGTAGTCACCTGAAATGGTTTTCACTTCACAGGTGTGCTTGAAGCTCATGGAGAGAATGCCAAGAGTGTGCAAAGCACTAATCAAAGCAAAGGGTGGCTATTTTGAAGAAACTAGAATATAAAACATGTTTTCAGTTATTTCACCTTTTTTTAGTTAAGTACATAACTCCACATGTGTTCATTCATAGTTTTGATGTGACAATCTACAATGTAAAATAGTCATGAAAATAAAGAAAACTCATTGAATCAGGAGGTGTGTCCAAACGTTTGGCCTGTTTGATTGATTGATTGAAACTTTTATTAGTAGATTGCTAATAATCTACGGTGAACGTTGGGGACCACCTGATGACCTCTTGTCCAGGCCAAAGCTTTATCCATTAGAAATGGATTATAATAGCATCTTTGATGTATTTGCAAACTAAACACCGTGAAGTACATATTCCGTACAATTGACCACTAAATCGATTCATACATGTACTGTATATATATATATATTTTTTCATTTCAATCTGTCAGTTATAAAATACGACAAGTTTTGTTTTCAATGTTCAATAATAAGGTTCAAATTAGGAATGTGTAACATTTACTTGTAAAAATGCAAAATTCCTTGTCATCAAAGCTGGCATTCACACACAGCACCAACATTTTGGTTAGCAGGATGTGATAGAAGAAAGGTAAACATAGGATAATATGATATTTGCGGCAGTTATTCACTTTTGCACATACTTGTGGTGCATTTAAGGACCCTTGATTAAAGGTCAAATCCCAGGCCTCACTAGTTTTCAAAGACTGGGGAGGCTAAACCCCCAGTAGATGCACTAAAATGTATATATTTTTGTGATCATTCACTGACATTTAATCAGCTAAACTCTACACTGTGAAGTCTAGGGAAATATCCTCACTATATCAGTAAATGACACATAGTATTAGTAACTCACTTTCTTGCTACTTTATATTACATTTGCCAGCACTATCTTGTAAGTTTTGTATTTTTTATTTAAAAAAACACCAAATAATTTAGAGGGGTTTAAAGATATTTTAGGGGGCCTTTATGATGTGATAAAATAAAGGAAAATATGATACATCTATTTGTTCACTGTTGCATCTCATAACTCATAATTGTGGTGCATTCAAGGACCCCTAAAGTTCAAAGCACAGGTGTCGCTAGTTTTTGGAAAGTATTATTTTTAATCTTTTGCCTTTCTGTTCTAATCTGTGTAGCACTTTGGGGCAGTAGTCTGTGCGATTATAAATAAATCGACATGACCTGTAAAGACGAGGGAGGCTTATGTGCTAATAACATTTGAGGCTGTCAAAATAACTCTTGTGATTAATCACAACAAATTATCGCATCAACCCTGCAGTTTATTTTTGATCGTACACGCTCTTTTTACAGTCTGTGTATGATCGTTGCATTAGTCAGTATTAAAATGAGTGAGACGACTCCAAAATCACAGCCTGAAATAACTTATTGTGCAAATATATGACATGCATTCAAATACAACGTCTATAAACGATCCTGGATGACATTCTGACAATAAACATTTTAATTATGCACGCCAGTGATTAATCATTATTAATCCAAATTCCAAAATGTGAATCTGATTTAAAAAAAAAAAATTCTAATAATATAATAATGTATGTTTATAATTATTATAATCCACGATTGATAATCCCACATGAATCAGCTAATGTCTAATTTACACTATGAAAAAGGGGGAATTTGACAGATTCATAACGATATATTTTATAGCAATGCAGCTGAGAGGCTCCAGCACCCCCTACCACCCCAAAAAGAGACAAGCGGTAGAAAATGGATGGATGGATGGTGTAATGGTTGTACAGAAACTCCCATTCTGGCTACTTAAAACCTCCAAAGGCTTAGTGGCCACATGCGTGTACAGCACCTTTTAGCTCTTATTTCCAAAATTGTGTACACTACTGAATTGGGGTCTTATGGCCGCTTATGTGGACACTTATACTGCCATCTGGTGGTGTCAGAAAAGTATAACATACAATGGAATTTGGGAGTAAAAGTGTAAAAATAAGAATTAGCATGTCACTAAACATGAAGTACACGTTTGTGTACTTATGGACTAAGTACATTATATCAAAAGATGATTTTTAGTTTTTTATTCTAATTAGGGTCCAATAAGCCCAAATAGCAAAGAGAAATAAAAAAAGTATGTAAACAAACAGCTTGGGCCTTAAGAAAGGGCAGTTTGCATTATTTACACAGATGCCTAGGGGGCGCTAACCTTCCAATGTATTTTAAGCGTTATATACCGCCCTCTAACGGCTTCTCGCACGTTAGCTTCGGGTGTTGTTGGCTAATAATAGCGATTTGGATAGTTAGCATTAGCTATCATTGAATCATAACATGACTGCAAATGGTTTGTTGCTTCTCTTGGGCGTGCACTCCCTGCACGTACGTACGTGTTGACGAGACAGGGTGAGTTTAATTCGCGCAGGTAAAAAAAAAATGTTTCACAAACTTAGTAATTGTGAAAAATACAAACATTGTTTGGGTAAACCATTATTGGCAACATTACCTAGCCGGTGGTGTTCTTGTTATATTTTTTGCTTTGGAAAATGTAACTGTGAAAACGTTGCAAACAGCCCCTTTAATATTAAGTGTCGGCATTATTATGTCAAAAAACGTATCTTTTTTAGATAAACACCAAGTAATTTAGTGGATTTAAAGATATTTTGGGGAGCAATTAGCCCCCTCAAAAGGTTGAAGTCAATAATGAGTGCATGTAAACAAACTGTTGATGTTATGTTTTGGTGTGGAGTGGGTGTTCTAAAGGAGTCTAAATAATAATAATGAATCATTAATATTGAAGACCAAAATTGAGCCACAAATTAAAATCCAGGTGCAGCCTGCCTGACAAAGCTGCAAACATTTTGTGTGAAAAGATTGCCATCTGGTGGTATTGTTACACAACACATTTGACTGTGCTGACCTGTAGTTGAATATTAGTTTAGTCTTTCATTTGAAGGGACCATGCACACAGACATGAAGCTTAAAGACATTTCAGTACCAGATTGTAGCGAAATAGCTTGTTTCCATCTGCAGGTTACATGAAATAAAATATACAATAACATGCAGTCAAATGACAAACATTATACTATAGCATGTCATCAAATCACAACAATAAACATTATACTATAGCATGTCATCAAATCACAACAATAAACATTATACTATAGCATGTCATCAAATCACAACAATAAACATTATACTATAGCATGTCATCAAATCACAACAATAAACATTATACTATAGCATGTCATCAAATGACAACAATAAACATTATACTATAGCATGTCATCAAATCACAACAATAAACATTATACTATAGCATGTCATCAAATGACAACAATAAACATTATACTATAGCATGTCATCAAATGACAACAATAAACATACTATAGCATGTCATCAAATGACAACAAACATTATACTATAGCATGTCATTAAATCACAACCATAAACATTATACTATAGCATGTCATCAAATCACAACAATAAACATTATACTATAGCATGTCATCAAATGACAACAATAAACATAATACTATAGCATGTCATCAAATCACAACAATAAACATACTATAGCATGTCATCAAATGACAACAATAAACATTATACTATAGCATGTCATCAAATGACAACAATAAACATACTATAGCATGTCATCAAATGACAACAATAAACATTATACTATAGCATGTCATCACACAACAATAAACATTATACTATAGCATGTCATCAAATCACAACCCCATCCATCCATCCATTTTCTACCGCTTATTCCCTTCGGGGTCGCGGGGGGCGCTGGAGCCTATCTCAGCTACAATCGGGCGGAAGGCGGGGTACACCCTGGACAAGTCGCTACCTCATCGCAGGGCATCAAATCACAACAATAAACATTATACTATAGCATGTCATCAAATCACAACACTAAACATTATACTATAGCATGTCATCAAATCACAACAATAAACATTATACTATAGCATGTCATCAAATGACAACAATAAACATTATACTATAGCATGTCATCAAATGACAACAATAAACATTATACTATAGCATGTCATCAAATCACAACAATAAACATTATACTATAGCATGTCATCAAATGGCAACAATAAACATTATACTATAGCATGTCATCAAATCACAACAATAGACATTATACTATAGCATGTCATCAAATCACAACAATAAACATTATACTATAGCATGTCATCAAATGACAACAATGAACATTATACTATAGCATGTCATCAAATGACAACAATAAACATACTATAGAATGTGATCAAATGACAACAATAAACATTATACTATAGCATGTCATCAAATGACAACAATAAACATTATACTATAGCATGTCATCAATTGACAACAAAAATTATTCTATAGCATGTCATCAATTGACAACAACAAACATTATACTATAGCATGTCATCAATTGACAACTATAAACTATAGTATGTTTATAGTTGTCAATTGATGACATGCTATAGTATGTTTGTTGTCATTATACTATAGCATGTCATCAATTGACAACAAACATACTATAGCATGTCATCAATTGACAACAATAAACATGATAATTGACAACAAACATTATACTACAGCATGTCATCAATTGACGACTATAAACTAGTATGTTTACAGTTGTCAATTGATGACATGCTATAGTATAATGTTTGTTGTCATTATACTATAGCATGTCATCAATTGACAACAAACATACAATAGCATGTCATCAATTGACAACAATAAACATGATAATTGACAACAAACATTATACTATAGCATGTCATCAAATGACGACAATAAACATTATACTATAGCGTGTCATCAAATGACAACAATAAACATTATACTATAGCATGTCATCAATTGACAACAAACATTATACTATAGCATGTCATCAATTGACAACTATAAACTAGTATGTTTACAGTTGTCAATTGATGACATGCTATAGTATAATGTTTGTTGTAATTATACTATAGCATGTCATCAATTGACAACACCAAACATTGTCATCAATTGACAACAATAAACATTATACTATAGCATGTCATCAATTGACAACAATAAACATGATACTGTAGCATGTCATCAATTGACAACTGTAAACATACTAGTTTATAGTTGTCAATTGATGACATGCTATAGTATAATGTTTGTCAATTATCATGTTTATTGTTGTCAATTGATGACATGCTATAGTATGTTTGTTGTCAATTGATGACATGCTATAGTATAATGACAACAAACATTATACTATAGCATGTCATCAATTGACAACTGTAAACATACTAGTTTATAGTCGTCAATTGATGACATGCTATAGTATAATGTTTGTTGTCAATTATCATGTTTATTGTTGTCAATTGATGACATGCTATAGTATAATGTTTGTTGTCATTATACTGTAGCATGTCATCAATTGACAACAATAAACATTATACTATAGCATGTCATCAATTGACAACAATAAACATACTATAGCATGTCATCAAATCACAACAATAAACATACTATAGCATGTCATCAAATGACGACAATAAACATTATACTATAGCATGTCATCAATTGACAACAAACATTATACTATAGCATGTCATCAATTGACAACTATAAACTAGTATGTTTATAGTTGTCAATTGATGACATGCTATAGTATGTTTGTTGTCATTATACTATAGCATGTCATCAATTGACAACAACAAACATTGTACTGTAGCATGTCATCAATTGACAACAATAAACATTATACTGTAGCATGTCATCAATTGACAACAATAAACATTATACTATAGCATGTCATCAAATCACAACAATAAACATTATACTATAGCATGTCATCAAATCACAACAATAAACATTATACTATAGCATGTCATCAAATGACAACAATAAACATTATACTATAGCATGTCATCAAATGACAACAATAAACATTATACTATAGCATGTCATCAAATGACAACAATAAACATTATACTATAGCATGTCATCAAATCACAACAATAAACATTATACTATAGCATGTCATCAAATCACAACAATAAACATTATACTATAGCATGTCATCAAATCACAACAATAAACATTATACTATAGCATGTCATCAAATGACAACAATAAACATTATACTATAGCATGTCATCAAATGACAACAATAAACATACTATAGCATGTCATCAATTGACAACTATAAATAGTATGTTTATAATTGTCAATTGATGACATGCTATAGTATGTTTGTTGTCATTATACTATAGCATGTCATCAATTGACAACAAACATACTATAGCATGTCATCAATTGACAACAATAAACATGATAATTGACAACAAACATTATACTATAGCATGTCATCAATTGACAACTATAAACTAGTATGTTTACAGTTGTCAATTGATGACATGCTATAGTATAATGTTTGTTGTCATTATACTATAGCATGTCATCAATTGACAACAACAAACATTGTCATCAATTGACAACAATAAACATTATACTATAGCATGTCATCAAATGACAACAATAAACATTATACTATAGCATGTCATCAAATCACAATAAACATTATACTATAGCATGTCATCAATTAACAACAATAAACATTATACTATAGCATGTCATCAAATCACAACAATAAACATACTATAGCATGTCATCAAATGACGACAATAAACATTATACTATAGCATGTCATCAAATCACAACAATAAACATACTATAGCATGTCATCAAATGACGACAATAAACATTATACTATAGCATGTCATCAAATGACAACAATAAACATTATACTATAGCATGTCATCAATTGACAACAAACATTATACTATAGCATGTCATCAATTGACAACTATAAACTAGTATGTTTATATTTGTCAATTGATGACATGCTATAGTATGTTTGTTGTCATTATACTATAGCATGTCATCAATTGACAACAACAAACATTGTACTATAGCCTGTTATCATCAATTGACGACAATAAACATACTATAGCATGTCATCAATTGACAACAATAAACATGATACTGTAGCATGTCATCAATTGACAACAATAAACATTATACTATAGCATGTCATCAAATGACAACAATAAACATTATACTATAGCATGTCATCAAATGACAACAATAAACATTATACTATAGCATGTCATCAATTGACAACAATAAACATACTATAGCATGTCATCAAATGACAACAACAAACATTATACTAGCATGTCATCAAATGACAACAACAAACATTAAACTAGCATGTCATCAAATGACAACAACAAACATTAAACTAGCATGTCATCAAATGACAACAACAAACATTAAACTAGCATGTCATCAAATGACAACAACAAACATTATACTATAGCATGTCATCAAATGACAACAAACATTATACTATAGCATGTCATCAAATGACAACAAACATTATACTATAGCATGTCATCAAATGACAAACATACTATAGCATGCCATCAAATGACAACAAACATTATACTATAGCATGTCATCAAATGACAACAAACATACTATAGCATGTCATCAAATGACAACAAACATTATACTATAGCATGCCATCAAATGACAACAAACGTACTATAGCATGCCATCAAATGACGACAAACATTATACTATAGCATGTCATCAAATGACAACAAACATACTATAGCATGTCATCAAATGACAACAAACATTATACTATAGCATGCCATCAAATGACAACAAACGTACTATAGCATGCCATCAAATGACAACAAACATTATACTATAGCATGTCATCAAATGACAAACATACTATAGCATGCCATCAAATGACAACAAACATTATACTATAGCATGTCATCAAATGACAACAAACATACTATATCATGTCATCAAATGACAACAACAAACATTATACTACAGCACCAGTTAAGAACACTGAGCTACATGCACATCACTAAAATATATTTCTTGTATGTTCCAGATCTTTGCCATGTTCCTCTCTCTGATGCTCTACCAGTCCCTGCAGTAGAAGGAGGTTTGGGGGTTTGAAGAGCAAAAAAGGGAACTTGGGTGGAAAGATGATAATGGACACGTGTAATTTAATGATTTTATTTAAATAATTGGTCGGGGGAAAGAATAAATTCTTCAACTCTTGTACTTCACAGCTGGACTTTTGAGGTAACAAAGTACACAGCCGCCCACACAAGGTGGGAGCTTGTACAGATTGTGTGTGTTTAGTGGAAACATGACATTTGTGGACCAGGTCTTGCACAGACCGGGGTCAAGTAGACCGGACATGAGGACCAGAAGGCACTGCACTGACTTTTGGATGAAGACTATTTATATGAAGTCAAACTTGTTTGATGTATATTTCATGGCTGTTTCCCTTTCCCTTTAATATTGTATATTGTTACATTCCCACAGCCACTTAGTGTTATGCTGTAATATAGAAGCTCTGGAGGTGTGTTGATGCAGTTTTCATGTCACCTTGCCAGCTGCTCACCGACCACCTTCAGCTTGAAACACCACTTAATTGTATTTTTTATTTTTTGTTTGCTATGGTGACGTTCACTGCAGTACGCGTATCGTGACTTTGTGACTAGGTGGGATTTTAGCTGTTGAAATGTTTGTGTATGCATTTGTATCAGATCTTGTAAATAAATGGTATTCTGAATCATTGTCCCGTATCATTTGCACATTCCATCAAATGACAGTCGGCCACCCAATATGTTGAAAGAGCCATATTGAACCAAGAATACAAACAACAAATCTGTCTGGAGCCACCAAAAATATAAATGCCTTATATATTTGTTCAGCAGGTGTCCTATTGTCGTTTTTTTTTTTAAAGTCATTGAAATAGTTTGTTAATGTTTCAGAAATTAAAATGGAAAAAAATAGCCCGAAATTAGATTTTTTGATTTGCATTTAAGAATTGGAAATAGAATGAACACGGACCATTTTCATTCAAATATTGCCATAAAATTTAACCGGAAGCCGTATTTTAGGTCTCTTCCGTTCCCTTTCCAATTCGTCAATGCAAATCAAAACATTTCCGGCAATTTTTTCTATTTTCATTTCTGAAACAAAACTATTTAATGACACTTTTTAAAAACGACAATAGGACTCCTGCTGAACAAAGATGTTAGCGTTATGCTAAAAACATGCTAAAGTACTGCTTCCAGTTTAATTTGTCATCACAGAGATAAACACTCATTTTTGCATTTTGGATGAACATACCGGTATATTGGATTCTTTGGTTTATCTGGAAAAATATATATACTCATTAAAGGAAAACTGCAAAAAAAATGTATGGCAATATTTTGATGAGAACCAACCCTTTGTTTTAAAATCTGCCATATATAATAAAAATCAATAAACGGCCCTCATTTTATTTTTTGATTTGCGTTCAGAATTGGAAATAGAATGAACGGAAGGTACACGGACCTAAAAATGCGTTTTTATGTGTGATGACAAATTGGACCGGAAGCAGTATTTTAGCCTTTCCTTAGCGTTTAGCATGTTTTTAGCATAACGATAACATGTTTGTTCAGCAGGAGTCCTATTGTTGTTTTAAAAAAGTGTCATTAAATAGTTGTCCAACTTTTATTTCAGAAATAAAAATAGAAAAAATGGCCAGAAATTTCTTTTTTGATTTGCATTTAAGAATTGGAAATAGAATGAACGCCGGGCCATTTTCATTAAAATATAGCCATCAAATTGAACCGAATTTTTCGAATTAGTGATTGTATTGCCAAAAAGAAAGGGAAAGAAAAAAGATAAAAGGAAAACAAAGGCGGATTACTCCCTACAAGCAGGGATTTTGGGCCCCATGAAAAGAATGGGCCCCATGAAAAGAATATTTACAGGGCCCCCAACACAGTGTCATTATTTTTACTGTATTATAATCAGTGTTGGGACTAACGCGTTACTGTAACGCCGTTAGTTTCGGCGGTAACTAGTAATCTAACGCGTTATTTTTTATATTCAGTAACTCAGTTACCGTTACTACATGATGCGCTACTGCGTTATTTTACGCGCAGCGAAGCAGTGACGTGCTTCTGATTCTTCCTCTGCGCTCTCTGTGTGTGTGTGTGTGTGGGGGGGGGGGGGGGGGGGGGGGGGGGGCGCAATACAACGTAAACCGTTGACCAACCAAAAAGTAACCACAGAACACTATACGACTATACGGTATAGTGTTCTGTGGTTACTTTTTGGTTGTCCAAGCGGACGTGATGACAGGCTGTCCCCACTCAGATCCGCACGGACCTGGAGGGGCGTGCCTTAAGTCCGGCTGGAAATCGGGAGAATGGTTGTACCAGGGAGAGGCACTGAAATTCGGGAGGGTTGGCAAGTATGAGATATTCTCACTTCTTTTCTTTTGTCGAGCACAAAGAAAACATTTTAGTTAAATGTAAGTTGTGTCTTGGATCAAAGATCTCGTCTACTGCCCAAAACAACAATTCAAATCTGCCTGGTTAGGCTCTGTGTATGTCACATGTGCCTTCCTTAGGTGAAGCCAGCTTTACAGCTATGTTGTTGATTGATTGATTGAAACTTTTATTAGTAGATTCTGTACAATTGACCACTAAATGGTAACACCCAAATACGTTTTTTAACTTGTTTAAGTCGGGGTCCACTTAAATTGATTCATGATACAGATATATACTATTTTCATAATACAGTCATCACACAAGATAATCATCAGAGTATATACATTGAATTATTTACAATCCGGGGTGTGGGATGTGGAGGGGGGGTGGGAGGGGGTTAGGTTTGGTTGGTATCAACACTTCAGTCATCAACAATTGCATCATCAGAGAAATGGACATTGAAACAGTGTAGGACTGACTTGGTAGGATATGTACAGCAAGTAGTGGACACAGAGAGAGAGATCAGAAAGTATAAGAACAAGTGTCTACATTTGATTATTTACAATCCGAAAAGGTATTATGTGGAAGGGAGGGTGTTAGTTTAGGGTTGTAGTTGCCTGGAGGTGTTCTTTTAGTGAGGTTTTGAAGGAGGATAGAGATGCCCTTTCTTTTACACCTGTTGGGAGTGCATTCCATATTGAAGTGGCATAGAAAGAGAATGAGTTAAGACCTTTGTTAGTTCGGAATCTGGGTTTAACGTGGTTAGTGTTAGTGTTATTATGCTGTTTGTTACTTATGTATGTTATGTTGCAGCTATTTAAAATAGTTTTGTCAATTTGTTCTGGCCTGAAATAAATTGGCCCTTTGAAACATATCTTTGTCTTTGTGTGTTGTATGTAGAGCACATTGCTTAGCAGAGTTCAGTGATGCAAATGCATGTCAAGTTGATCAACACATTGTATTATTCTCCAGTGCAATAACAGTACTGAAGTGAAGGCTAAAAGGGCATTAATGGGAGCTTTAAAAAAAAAAAAGTAGAAGAAGTAACTAAATAGTTACTTTTCACAGTAACGCATTACTTTTTGGTGTAAGTAACTGAGTTAGTAACTGAGTTACTTTTGAAATAAAGTAACTAGTAACTGTAACTAGTTACTGGTTTTCAGTAACTAACCCAACGCTGATTATAATTCCATCATCATTAGGGGCCTCTCTGGGCCCCCCTCCATCATGGGCCCCTAGAATCCGTCTCCTTTACCCCCCCTTTTCGGCGCCCCTGCCTACAAGTGTATATGTAGGTATGTATATATTTATATATATATATATATATATATATGTATGTGTGTGTATATATATATATATATATATATATATATATATATATATATATATATATATATATGTGTGTGGGTATCTGTTTATATTTTATGTATTATTATTTATTTCTCTTATTTATTTTTTTATTTATTTTTATTTCTTCTTTTTTTTTCCCCTCTCTCTTTATTTAATTGATGTATTTATAGATATTACTTCGTTTTTTTGTTGTTTCTTTCTTTTTTTGGGGGGGGGGGGGGGGGGAGTCGTATGGGTGGGATATAAACAAAAATATCCTGACATTTAGGGCAGACAATAGATATATGATTGATGTGAATATGATGTAATGGATAGGAATGTCTGATGCTGGATGTCAATAAAAATCAAATGAAAAAAAAAAAAATCAAATTGAACCGGAAGCAGTATTTTAGGTCTCTTCCGTTCATTCTATTTCCAACTCTTAAATGCAAATTAAAAAACACATTTCTGACAATTTTTTCTATTTTCATTTCTGAAACAAAACTAATGACACTTTTTAAAAACGACAATAGGACTCCTGCTGAACAAAGATGTTAGCGTTATGCTAAAAACATGTTAAACGCTAAGGAAAAGCCAAAATACTGCTTCCGGTTTATTTTGTCATCACACAGATAAACTCGCATTTTTGCATTGTGGATGAACATATAGTGGATTTTTTTGTTTATCTGGAAAAATAAAAATCCATTAAAGAAAAACAGCACAAAATTCAATTTTATGGCAATATTTTGATGAAAATCTACCCTTTTTGTTTGTTTTAAAATCTGCCATATATAATTTTAAAAAAAAATCGAAAAACTGCCCTAATTTTATTTATTGATTTGCGTTTCAGAATTGGAAAATAGATAAAATAATTGGAAATAGAATGAACGGAAAGTACACGGACCATTTTAGCTTTTCCTTTGCGTTTGGTTTGTTTTTAGCATAACAGTAACATCTTTGTTCGGCAGGAGTCCTGTCGTCGTTTTTAAAAAAAGTGCCATTAAATAGTTGTCCAACTTTTGTTTCAGAAATGAAAATAGAAAAAAATGGCCCGAATATTATTTTTTTGATTTGCATTTAAAAATGCAAAATAGAATGAACGGAAGGTACACGGCCCTACTATCATTAAATAATGAATAATACAACATAAATGACTACCTACTGGAAGTGCTCACTCGTGTAGTACTTACTTCACTCTACAGGGGGCACCAGCGAGGCAGCTCTAATAAAAGGCCAACTCAGTTTCAGACGGTCTCTTCATTAATTGGTCAAAAGGCACTCACGTGACTACATGGCGCCATAACTGCGACCAACTTTAAGCTAATTTTATGTGTTCGCGGCGCTTCCTCGCGTGTTTTTCGGCGTGTAAAAATGTCCTGTTTTGCTGCGTGGGGCTGCTCCACTAATAAGAATTGTGGAAATATTTGGAAATGCGACCCGGAAAAAAGAGAAGGAAGTGAAGGTCCGCCGTCAAACACCGGACAGCCACCAATTACAGCGACTTGTGCCAGGTAAACACGACACAACATATGCGTTTTGTTCAAGAGACTACACACACATGCTAATACAAATTATAACAATAAATTAATACATTTAAATCTCAGTACAACTAAAATAATGACATTCGGTAATAGGAGAGGAGAAAGTCAAAAAACACAAATACAAATGGACAGAGATTGAAGGAGTAGTGATAATAAGGAAGGTCAACTTTTTAATTACCAATAATTTCTCAACCATTTTAAGGTCCCTGTGACTCCCAAACAATTTGCCATTGTATTTGATGCCATTCCAACAGGTGTTGTTATGTTGTAGTGATGGGTTGATGAGGCGTCATGAAGCGTTTCGACACATTGCAAAACTGTATTGATACTGTGTCAATACTGTGTCACTAAATACTGACATCTGCTGGACATTAAAAATCCCTACAGGCAACCTATGGACCGACTCAACTGACACAGATTTAATGACCTAGTACAGTGGTTCTCAAATGGGGGTACGCGTACCCCTGGGGGTACTTGAAGGTATGCCAAGGGGTACGTGAGATTTAAAAAAAAATTCTAAAAATAGCAACAATTCAAAAATCCTTTATAAATATATTTATTGAATAATACTTCAACAAAATATGAATGTAAGTTCATAAACTCAGTGAAGCACAAGCTCAGGTTTGTCACTAAAATGTCTGTCAAAAAGAACTGTGAAAAGAAATGTAACTATGCAATATTCAGTGTTGACAGCTAGATTTTTTGTGGACATGTTCCATAAATATTGATGTTAAAGATTTTTTTTTTTGTGAAGAAATGTTTAGAATTAAGTTCATGAATCCAGATGGATCTCTAATACAATCCCCAAAGAGGGCACTTTAAGTTGATTATTACTTCTAGGTGTAGAAATCTTTATTTATAATTGAATCACTTGTTTATTTTTCAACAAGTTTTTAGTTATTTTTATATCTTTTTTTTCCAAATAGTTCAAGAAAGACCACTACAAATGAGCAATATTTTGCACTGTTATACAATTTAATAAATCAGAAACTGATGACATAGTGCTGTATTTTACTTCTTTATCTCTTTTTTTCAACCAAAAATGCTTTGCTCTGATTAGGGGGTACTTGAATTTAAAAAAAATCACAGGGGGTACATTGCTGAAAAAAGGTTGAGAACCACTGACCTAGTATATACAATAATATAAACCAAGTCATTGTATTTCATTTAGGATTATTTCATAACTTCATTTAAATAAAAATATATTTTTTGTCTTTTTTAGATACAGTCAAATAATGTGAACATGTGTCATAACATGGAAATCTAAGAGAACGTGTTGTGAATGAGGATGCTTGTGGACCTGGAAATTATTATTTATTTATTTTTACACATTTTTATTTAAAAAAAAACAGTTTTTCCAACGTATTCAATTTTAGACGCTTTCTCTTCTTAGTTATTATTTCTCCGGCTGTAGAAAAGAGCCGCTCACAGGGCACAGAGGAGGCGTCAGTGCGACACAGTTCGCGTATCGGTCACGTGACCAAAACAGCTCATGATCGGTCACGTGACTTTCTAAAAGCGGTACGCGCACCGACACAGGGTTTCGCTCTATGAGCTCGACGCATGCGCCGATGCATCGGTGTTGCCGACCAATCACTATTATGTTGTACTCATCTCCTCTTTCTGCTGTAAAAATTGTGAATGATCCACTTGACACTCCTGTGGGGAAGCTTTGCTTTGATCAGAAAAATAACAGAAAAATCCGCAGCTTATTCCAAAATGATTGTGTGTCTGTCTCCTATGTCAGTGTTTATCAACCACTGTGCCGCGGCACATTAATGGGCCGTAAGATACAGTGTGGTGTGCTGTGGGAGATTTTGTAATTTCACCTATGTGGGTTAAAAATATTTTTTGCAAACTAGTAATTATAATCCGCAAATAATGTGCCGTTGAGTGTCTGTACTGTCTGGAGATCGGCAGATTTACCACGTGATACTCTTCCATATCAGTAGGTGGCAGCAGGTAGCTAATTGCTTTGTAGATGTCGGAAACAGCGGGAGGCAGTGTGCAGGTAAAAATGTGTCAAATGCTTAAACCAAAAATAAACAAAAGGTGAGTACCGCTAAGAAAAGGTATTGAAGCTTAGGGAAGGCTATGCAGAACAAAGTAAACAAAAACAGAATGCTGGATGACAGCAAAGACTTACTGTGGAGCAAAGACGGCGTCCACAAAGTACATCCGAACATGACATGACAATCAACAATGTCCTCACGAAGAAGGATAAAAACAACTGAAATATTCTTGAATGCTAAAACAAAGTAGGTGTGGGGAATAGTGAGGAAGACATGAAACTGCTACAGGAAGATACCAAATAAAGAGAAGAAACCACCAAAATAGGAGCGCAAGACAAGAACTAAAACACTACACACAGGAAAACGGCAAAAAACTCCAAATAAGTCAGGGCGTGATGTGACAGGTGGTGACAAGAGTTATATTGATGCATGGTTGGTTATGGTTTAAAGTCATATCCAACAATTGCGACAACAACTTTTTATTGTCAATATCGGCTGCTGAGTTAAATTTTTTAATGATTTCTGCTGGTGGTGTGCCTCTGCATTTTTTCAATGAAAACAATGTGCCTTGGCTCAAAAAAGGTTGAAAAACACTGTTCCATACCTGCCAACTTCTCCGGTTTTCCCGTAATTAGTACGGTTTTCATCAACCTATTCCGGGTTACGGTTGCAGTGATAAAAAAATACGGTTTTTCATTAATTAAAAAAAAATTTTTTTTTTAAAGTTTTATTCACGAAATCGCGTAACAACAATGACTATCGACACTGCTTCCCGTAACTTCCTATCGAGCCATTCCGAATGCCATGCGCAAGGCTATTTATAGCACCGCTGCCAAGCACGAGGCACCAGTTGTCATTGTTTCCAAACGAGCGAACGATCATGGAATCAGCCGGAGAAAAATCGCAAACGAGTCTTAAACCGAAAAGAAAACTGCAGTCATTCCGTGAAGAATATTCAAAAGCCTATCCGGGAATAATTATCCGTTCCAAAAAGGGTGAAAACTACCCGAATTGCACCTTGTGCAGACAAGATTTTTCGATCGGACACGGAGGAATTAGCGATGTAAAAGACCACGTTGGGACAAAAAAACACAAATCTAATGCCGTTGCTAGAGAGAAAGGTATCCTCACTTGCTTAGCAAGGATGAAAAGAAAGAACTTGAGGAAGAATTCATCACCTTCCAGTGTGATCCTCTTACCCCTGCAGATCAATCTGATAGAATACATTTGGATTTTAGCCACAAAAAGGTAATGACACCAATGTTATCTATTGGAATTGTTTAGTACTGTTATACTGTTAAAAGTGTTTATACTATTTATGCTTTCAAGTCCAAGTTGAAGAAATCTTGTTAAATGTTGACAGCATAACTACCAAAATACAGAAGTATGTCCTTAATATTTTTGCAGTGCTATTTCTGTTGAAAAGTTAAAATGATTACATTAGAGATGTGATGTGCCACTTTTCAAGTGTCTGATGGCTTAAATTAATTTTCATTAATTTTTCATATTTTGAATTCTTTTGAAAGGCTTACAAAAAAACTACATTTGAATTGTAATTCCATGCTATTGACAGGACTATTAATTTTAATGAAGTTAGCTTACCATGTTTATAGTATGATAATTGTGATAGAAATGTGAATTTTAGGCACAGGATATTTTTTACAATTGAACAAGGCAGTAGATTATACAAGCTTGGACAGAAAGTTAATAATGACACCAATTTTTTTTTAAATGGA
The DNA here is from genome assembly GCF_033978685.3 of Nerophis lumbriciformis. Lineage (NCBI taxonomy): Eukaryota > Metazoa > Chordata > Actinopteri > Syngnathiformes > Syngnathidae > Nerophis > Nerophis lumbriciformis. The sequence continues at coordinate 9,240,264 of NC_084557.2, read as the reverse complement.
ATTGTTTAGTACTGTTTTACCATTTGTTTACTGTAAAAAGTGTTTATACTGTTTATACTTTCAATTAACAAATTGAAGTCTTGTGAAAGGTTGACAGGATAACTGGCATTAACTGTCAAAATAATTTCAAACTATTGAAGTTAGCTTACAGAATAAACATGTCAATCAACCCATATGATTTTTGCTGTAATATTTTTGTTTTGAAAAGTCACTGTGACTGATAGAAAAGTGATGGTTTTAGCAACATTTTAACCTGTCTGAATGCTAATAATCATTTTGCGTCGGGGGGCGACCCTGAACCCCCCACCAGGACTTTGTCCTGGACCTACCGGGGCCTGCGGCCCCTGGACCCTGGCTACTAGGTTTTTCTGATTTCAAAAGTTGGCAGGTATGCTGTTCTATGTAATTGCGCTCTGGAATAATGTTGTGAATGACATCTGCTGGGTCAAAACGTGGTCCCTTCCTAACAGGTATTTACTTACCAACAAAGTCAAAGAGATGTCTTTTAAAATCATTCCTGGTTATTACCCTGTAAAGACTGTGATGGTTAGATACAAGAAGGACATTGATGTTACCTGCACCTTATGTAACATGCATGTTGCACCTTATGTTACCTGCACCTTATGTAACATGCATCCAGAGACTGTTTACCACCTGTTTTGGACTTGTGAAAGCACTCCATCACTAAGGCAGGGCATCTGTCGCTTCATCCCGGACAATATTCATGACAAATTTGTGCTTTTTTTTAAAGATGTGCTATTTGGAGTTACACTGTATGAAAACAAATTTGAAAGGAATTTGACCTTTCCAACCTCATTATACTATTGGCTAAGTTTTATATTCATAAATGTAAGTTTCTCAATACCCGACCTGTTTTTTGTGCCTTTAAAAAAAGAATTAGAACTCTACTTTAAAACACTCTCTACCTCTAACAAGCAAATAGCTGTGAAAACGATGATGCTGTGTTCCAAATTTAAATTATTTACTGAACTTGTGTGAGCCTATTGCTTTGCACTTTGTGTGTGTGTGTATATATATATATATATATATATATATATATATATATATATATATATATATATATATATATATATATATATATATATATATATATATATATATTAGGGATGTCCCGATCCAGGTTTTTGCACTTCCGATCCGATACCGATATTGTTTTTGCACTTCCGATCCGATACCGATATTGACCGATACCGATACTGGCCTATCCGAGCATGTATTAAAGTTTAAAGTTATTTAGCCTACTTAGTTGTCAGAATCATGTTGAAAAGGGTTTTAGTACTCTTGATAACAACTAGCCAGCTGAATTAGGGGTGTTTGAATAATACACAATGGTTGGTAACAAGAAACTGACCTGTTTATTCAAGGATAAACACAAAATAGACAAAATTATACATGACAAACAGAAATGGCAACATTGAAACTAGGGCTGGGCGATATGGCCTTTTTTTAATATTGCGATATTTTAAGGCCATATTGCGATACACGATATATATCTCGATATTTTGCCTTAGCCTTGAATGAACACTTGATGCATATAATCACATCAGTATGATGATTCTATGTGTTTTGATTGATTGATTGAGACTTTTATTAGTAGGTTGCACAGTGAAGTACATATTCCGTACAATTGACCACTAAATGGTAACACCCCAATAAGTTTTTCAACTTGTTTAAGTCGGGGTCCACTTAAATTGATTCATGATAAAGATATATACTATCATCATAATACAGTCATCACACAAGATAATCACATTGAATTATTTACATTATTTACAATCCGGGGTGTGGAGGGGGGGCCGGATGTAAGTGTCAAAAAGGCAGCCAAAAGAGTTTGATATGAGAATAAATCTAAAGTTAAAATATAGGGTAGAAATGCACCCATTTGCAGGAAATGTAGTCTTGATTTTCAACATTTTCTTTCAAGGCTTGCATGTCTACATTAAAACATTCTTCTTCATACTGCATTAATATATGCTACTTTTAAACTTTCATGCAGAGAAGGAAATCACAACTAAAAAAAATCACTATTTTTTTCATACGGTGTTGATCTGGAAATGTTTGCCTCTGCATTTTGATGGTGTGGACGTGTGGCACCGAATTGAGATAAGCGTCTTGACAGACGTTACAATATTTGAACAATGATGACGAAAACTGTTTTCTCTGTCGTGTCCGTGTGTCGAAAATTGTTATGCGCTTATTTTTTGATTTGATTTTGTGCGTGGCATATAATTGCTATGCACACAGGACGTTTGAGCAGTGCGCAATTGCATAAGCGCGCACCTTAGAGAGAACATTGGTCACACGGCTGCGCTAGCATCACAGCTAACGTTAGCCATGCTGCTACCTCTCTGCTGGGAGAGGACATATACGTATGTGACGTATGACGTGACAGTATGTGACGTGTCTAAGATGGTGCGCTTGCTGTCTGTGAGAGGGAGACACAGGAAAGAGTGAGAAGAGCCTGTCGTGTAATGTCCGCAGCTAGGGGGTGATCAAGGGTGATGGGTCAAATGCAGAGAATAATCTCGCCACACCTAGTGTGTGTGTGACAATCATTGGTACTTTAACTTTAACTTTAACTTTAAAAGCAACTGCGTGAGAATCCACAGACCTGTGGATGTGTTGAAGGTGTGCTGGAAAATGCGGAATGGAAATTAGTCAGCAGCAGAAAAGTGGAATGTATTATTTAAATAGGTGCGTTGGAAAACACGGAGCAGAGTTTTTTTTTTTTTTTACTGGATCTGGATCGGCATTTTCCCATGCCTTGCCGATACGCATTTTTTGGCAAATATCGGCGGCCGATCCAGACATCCCTAATATATATATATATATATATATATATATATATATATATATATATATATATATATATATTGCATTCTATTTTAGTTACTTTAATGAGTTTACAACCCCCTGGCGCTGTTTTGTACTTATTTTGATTATTATTTCTCGATTGTTTGTGAATGTTGCAGTTTATAAATAAAAAACAACAACAATTATTGCCGGGAAAAGAGTGGAGACGCACATTGGAGTTTGTCGTGTGGTTGTATCGCATCTTGAGCAATAAAGACAAGACAAACTGGAATATTACAATATTCTCTACTGCTTGCCAGTGTTGCTATATCTGCGTTATTGTGCATACATATGAGGAAACAAATACAAAAGTACACTTATTCACTTAACATGTTACAAAAAAGAAAGAGGAGTTATAATAATGAGTGCCACACCCAGTGATTACAAATACATTGGAGGCAGACACCACAGTTGACATACTTCACACACAAGTCATCATTTCTCCATCATTGTTGGTCCGAAGCTAATGAAGATTTTGGCAAGATAATGGTAAAAGGTTATTTTTTTTGGTCGTTCTGTGTATTTAAGTTTATTGCGTCGTCGGGAGCGCCTGTTGGTCACAAAACACTGCAGGAATGTAGCAGCAGAGTGCAAATACGCTCGCAAAATTACATTTTCACGAAATAAAAGCATGTCTTTTTGTAAGTTTATGTACTGGAATATGTTTAGAGATATGTATAGATGTATTATTTTGATTTATTTTGTCAGAAAAAATCAAAACGACAGCAATTGCATGCATGCATCCGTCCTTAGTAGCAGTCATGGCGCCTGATGTTTAGTTGGCCATACTCTCTAAATATTTACACTTTGGACTAGGGTTGTACAGTATACCGGTATTAGTATAGTACCGCGATACTAATGAAACGTTTTCGGTACTATATCGGCGCTGAAACGTACCGGCTTAAAAACTAAAGATAAAGGTGAAGTTATAACACTGAGACGCCCTCAGGAAGAGGTGCTTTAAAACATGGCTAACGTCCATCCGCAGTCGGCAGTGTTTTAGCTACTTCCTAATCACTAATCCTTGCCTCCATGGCGACAAATAAAGTATGTTTCTTGCAAGTATCATTATCACTGCAGGACGAGGAATAGCTAAATATGCTTCACTACACACGGTAGGAGAATACAATAGCTCACCGGCATCAAAATGTAAACAAATGCCATGAGTGGATCCACACCTAACATCTACTGTAATGATACCAAGTACAGGCACGTATCTAGTCGATACTACTATAATTACGTCGATTTTTGGCATCACAACATCTTCTTTCGTTTAAAAAAAAAATTATATTATGTTTATAAACTCAGGAAATATGTCCCTGGACACATGAGAACTTTGAATATGACCAATGTATGATCCTGTAACTACTTAGTATCGGATTGATACCCAAATGTGTGGTATCATCCAAAACTAATGTTAAGTATCAAACAGAAGAATAAGTGATTATTACATTTTAACAGAAGTGTAGATAGAACATGTTAAAACAGAAAATAAGCAGATATTAACAGTAAATGAACAAGTAGATTAATAATTCATTTTCTACCACTTGTCCTTAATAATGTTGACAAAATAATAGGTGTATAAATGACACAATATGTTACTGCATACGTCAGCAGACTAATTAGAAGCCTTTGTTTGTTTACTTACTACTAAAAGACAAGTTGTGTAGTATGTTCACTATTTTATTTAAGGACTTAACTGCAATAAGAAACATATGTTTAATGTACCCTAAGATTTTTTGTTAAAATAAAGCCAATAATGTAATTTTTTTTGTGGTCCCCTTTATTTAGAAAAGTCCCAAAAAGTATCAAAATAATTTTAGTACCGGTACCAAAATATTGGTATCGTTACAACACTACTTTTGGACAATATTTTACATTTGTGTTGCCAGCTTTGTAGACAAATAGTCCGCAATCGGGTCCCATTTTTCCCTGTCTTGCTCATCCAATCAGCAGTCAACATGACACCTTCACGGACAGTCGGAAATTATCCATCCAGCGTCAACATACTATTATCTACGTGTTTTGCCAATAGATAACACTATTTAGATACCAATTGATCATAACATCTTAGGTGTTGAGTTCTAAAAGATAGACCAGTATAATCCACTCAAAGCAAAACGAAACAAAAATAAAATGACCCAAACCATGTAGATGTGATATTAAGTTCACCACTCGGGGGCAGCATCTACCCTTTTTAGTCGAGGTTCCAACGAGGTTTGTTTGTTTTTATTTAGAGATCGTCGACCCCAAAGGTAATAAGCGATAGGAAATGGATGGATGGATGTATATACGACACTGTTGTTATGCTTTTTAAGTTAGCTACTTTCCAAATAGATGATTATAAAACTGTTGTAGTTAACTGACTCACTTTCATTGAAAGGGGATATTTGCAATTTGCATTTTACTACCAAAATATATTACAAAAACACCACCGGTTAACTTATGTTGCCACTAGTGGTTTATCACAACATATATTTTTTAAATGTCTTGATTGATTGATTGATTGATTGATTGAGAAGTTTATTGACATCTTAAAGAATTGAATCCATGTAATGCTTTAAAAAGGCAAATGGATGGCACAAAAAGCCAAAAGTCTAGTTTCCATTGTGGTCCATTAAATATTCATCACATTTGATACATTCAATAATAAAAGATATATAACCTGTAACATGTATATAAAAAAATTACATAAAAAATGGATGAATTATATACATACTGTATGCACAGTATACATGTCAGGTGATTTGAAAAACAATATATACAAAAAATGGGGGGGGGGGGGGGGGTATTGACACTATGTACATGACTATGTCTATATTTTTCACAATCACTAATTAAATAAAATAAAAAATACCGGTCACCTTGTTCTGTGTTTGTCTCTCTGTTTAGTGTTCTGGTCTTAGTGCTCCTTTCCTCCTTTGTTTACCTTTCTTGTTGTGGACAAACCAGACTGTTGTTATTGATTAGTGTCCCCACCTGCTGCCGACACTAATCACGCCGCTTTATATACCCGTCTCACCATGGGTTCAATGTTTGCCATGTGTTGGTTACACGCTATGTATGCTAAGATAACGTTCCTCTTGTTGGCGTCATACAACTGTTTACGTTTCTTGCTAGCCTTGTGCTATTGTTACTTTTCATGTTTGTTCTGCTACGCTAAGCTTTGCCTTGGGTTGCCAGTGTGCTTTCCAAGCGGCACAATCTTTTTTGTACTCTCTGCATCTTTGGAATCAAAAATATTGCACAATTCCAGAAGATTACAAAATTTGCTTTGAGCCTGAGGAATTTGTTTGTTGTTCAGGCTTGAATAACGGAATCATCCCGCATTTAGCAATAAAGGTATGCGGTCCGTATTGTACTGATGCTACTCATTATGATAGAACAGGGATGTCAAAGTCAAATACATCAGAGGGCCAAAACAACTAATTTGCTACAACCCGTGGGTTCAAAGTTTATTAAAACATATTAAAATGATTGCACATAACCTATTTAACCAATACCTAACACAATATACTGTATTTTATTTAATGATTAAATGATTAATCCAACATTTGTGTATGGCTCTTTCACTAATTTGAAGTGAAAATCTTTTTCAACAGGCTTACAGACAAAAACAAACTTCCTTCAAAACAGGCGGCTGTGGCCTGCGGGCCGGTTCTAATACTAATCAAATTTCATCCCGGGGGATCATTCATTCACAGGCCGGATCTGGCCCGCAGGCCTTGACTTTGACATCACTGTGATGGATGCATTACACTTTATTATAGTGACCCTACACTTCATGATAATGACTCTAAACTTTGTTATAGTCACCCTGCACTTTATGATATATTCTGAAACCCCCTGAATCAGCTGTGATGAAACAGTTGACAGTTCATGTTTGTGAATGTTAGTTTACTAAGTTAAGGTGCAAAGAAAGAGAATGTTACCTACGCACTTGGATAACAATCATAACAATACCAAAAGGGCTGATCATGTTCCCTGGAGGATTGATTAGCAAGTTTTTGCACATGCTAAAAAAATCCAAAAGGATCTTCTTATAAAGGGGAACAGCACTTTATTTGGAATTTTGCCTACCGCTCACAATCAATGTCTGCTGTCATTAGGACGCCGACTGATAGAATCTTGTTCTATTCCCGTTTTAGATGAAGAATGACTCATAATCCTTGTGAAGAAAAGGGGTCTGGAAGAAGGTTTCTTTTTGTGTCGCTCTCGCCATTTCCGGGGCTGAATTGGCTGTCAATGTGTGCCAACTTGTCGGAATGCGTCCTCATCCTTCTACTATCCAGGTGAGAGGCATGATCTATGATCTTGAATAAACTTTCACGAGCAGGCAAGCGAAAAAACTGCTCATCAGTCGGTCATGTCACAACACAGGCTTGTGTATAATTCGTTTGTCTGCGTTAGCGCTTATAATAACAATATCACTAATACTTGGTTAATATTTAAACCCTCGAAAGGCTTAGTTGGCCACATGCGTGAACAGCACCTTTTAGCTCTTATTTCCAAAATCGTGTACACTACTGAATTGGGGTCTTATGGCCGCTTATGTGGACACTTATACTGCCATCTGGTGGTGTCAGAAGAGTATAACATACAATGGAATTTGGAAAAAAAAAAGTGTAAAAATAAGAATTAGCATGTCACTAAACATAAAGTACACGTTTGTTACTTATGGACTAAGTACATCATATCAAAAGATGATTCTTAATTTGTATTCTAATTAGGGTCCAATGAGCCCAAATAGCAAAGAGAAATAAAAAAAAGCATGTAAACAAACAGCTTGGGTCTTAAGAGGTTTTAAATTAAGTCACAAAATGTTAATGGAGTATTGTTGGCACTTTTTGAATGGTTATCAATAGGATTTTATAGGCGGAATAGAGGACCTAATACCATTGACTCCGCTGTAAGTATACTTTTATTTACGTTTATTTCGCCAACAAACAAAACAAAACATCACTTACTGTACAACGTCTGCTGTCGTTAGAATGCCGACTGCTGGGATGTTCATATATTCCCATTTAGATGAAGAATGTCTCATAATCCCTGTGAAGAAACGGGGACCAAGCATCTTTTCGTGTCGTTCTCGCCAGTTTCAGCTCCTAAAACGGCTGTCAAAGTGTACCAACTTGTCCTCACAGTCTCAGTCCTCAGCCATCTACTTTCCAGGTGAGAGGCATGATTTATGATCTATAATAAACTTCTAAGTAGCGAGGAAGCAGCAGACCACTCGATGATGTAAACCTAGGAAGACAGGGAAGTGATTATGTTGTCGCTATAAATAGTTTGTCTGCGTTAGCGCTTATAATAACAATATTAGTAATGCTTGGTTAATATTCAAGTCAAGAAATGTAAATGTAGAATTGTTGGCGCTTTTTGGATGGTTATTCATAGGATTTTATAGGCGGAATAGGCCGTTATCGAAACTAGTAAGCAAAATCACAACAGTCACTCACTCATGTCACATGACGACGAGGGAGTCAGAGACAGAGGGACGCTTCAAGCTGACCACTCAAAAAAATTTAAAATAAATAAAAAACCACAGTAATGCGTGTCCTTGGCCATATTTAGACAAATGTATGTGTTTAGAGAAAACAATACCCAAAACTTTAGTTTTTAGTTGTTTACTCTTTAAACCAAAATCACAACTGCTCTCTTCATCGAACACAAATTTAGGAACACACATTAAAGGTGAGTTGAGTTCATGAAAAATTGTACTGCACATAACCATCACCAACTGTTCCCAAGCAACACACAAGTCATTGTTTTTTTTGTTAAGATGTAGATAGATTATATTTTTTTACTGTAGGTAGAGAAAATTAATACACTATATGGGTGGGCCAAAGAAAAGGCAAACTAAATAAACAAATACATAGAGTGGCGTGTGTGTACCCCTAGAGGTAGTTGTAGGGTGCCCTCAGCTAAATGACAGATAGTTAATAGTAATGGACCCTTATTGGTCCATTTGTACACTCTCAGTTACATGAACATTGATATTATACATGCGGGACCATAGATAGAAATGCGGGTAAATGTAGCTTTGATGAAGCAAGCTACTTCTGCCGTGTAGCTTGCTACAATTCTCCGGGGATAGCTTCTCCTGTAGCTTAGCTACTTTTAATCTAGAGTAACTTGTTGCTTAGCTTACTAAATTTTCCAAGTACCGTATTTTCCGAACTATAAGGCGCACCTAAAAACCTTCAATTTCCTCAAAAGCTGACAGTGCGCCTTATAATCCGGTGCGCCTTATATATGGACCAATATTGAGCTACAACAGGTCTCGCAACTACGGTAACTACGCCAACTTAATTTTCCCCCTTCTACGCCTGCTGACCGTAGAAGAAGAAGCGCTTCTTCTTCTACGGGGGAAAATGAAGTTGGCGGCTGCTTACCGTAGAAGAAGAACTTCTTCTTCTACGGGGGAAAATTAAGTCCTGTAGTTGTGAGACCTAAACTTTATGTACAGACACAAAAATGGCTCCTATTAAGAGACACGTTTACGACGCAGAGTTTAAACTCAAGGCGATCAGTTATGCAGTAGAACACGGGAATAGAGCAGCAGCGAGAGAATTTAACATTAACGAATCAATAGTGCGGAGGTGGAGGAAGCAACATGATGACCTGCGCCAAGTAAAGAAGACTAAACAGAGTTTCCGAGGGAACGAAGCGAGATGGCTACAGTTGGAGGACAAACTGGAACAGTGGGTTGTTGAACAGAGAGCAGCAAGTAGAAGTGTCAGTACAATCACTATTTGTTTTGTTGACATTCCCTTTAGCGCAGCTCCATCTAATGGATGCATACCGTAAACCCAGCCTCTACTGTAGCGTCTATTCTATGCGCCTTATAATGCGGTGCGCCTTATAGAGTGGAAAATACGGTAGCTTGCCCATCATTGCTTGTAGGGTTGTACGGTATACCGGTACTAATAAAGTACTGCGGTACTAATGGATTAAAAAAGGTACTACACTGCCTCTGAAAAATACCAATATTTTTTATTTTTTTTTATGGACATAGATTTTATATAGGCAGAATAGAGGACCTAATACCATTGACTCCACTGTAAGTAGATTTTTATTTACGTTTATTTATGAGTTAGAATGCATTTAAAAAATCCATCTGTCATGTCTTTCATAATGATTGTGAAAATTCCAGAAAAAGTGCAGTTCCCTTTTTAAGAGGGCAGTACATTTATACTTCTACCCAAGCTGTACACTGACTACTTAAAGTTAGATCCAAGGTCAATTTCTACCTGCATACTATTGTTTCTTGAGAAGATATAATAAAATGATTGCTCACTTTTGTCAGATATACTATCTGTTTTTAATATGCTATGCAGCACATTTCCAACACTTCCTCCTGCTATTCGAAGAAACATTTATATAAGCCCGTTTTTGTTTTTTTTAGTTTGTGATCAGTCCAAAGGATTTACGTTGTCGTAATTACCTCTGTGCTTCAGTGAAGTATTGTACTACCACATCTCTTCTTTCCTCATAAAAATTCCTAGCAGGGGGAAAAAAAGGAGAAGAAGAGCAAGGATAAAGCAGAGGAGGGGCAGTTTGTTTTAACCCTGTTTGGAGAGGAAACGTGAATTGCTCGATGATTTACGAGTTGTCAGACTCCCAAGAGAACTAGCGCAGAGGGTCGGGACCCCTAGAGGGTGTGGGGAGGTACTGCAGAGTTGGGAGATTTGTCAAGGGAAAGAAAGATATTCCCCCCTCATTTTTAACAGATACTTGTAAATACACAATATCATTGATCCAACACTCTGTAGTGAACAGATAAATAAATAGGTGATGTTTGTTAAGAAATTATCGATTTTGAGGCTATTATCGAATACTCTTATTGAACCGATTCCTTATCGATTCTCTTATCGACTCCAGATAGGTTGTTGTATATGGAAAAAAACACACAATACTTGGTTGAACAAAAACTCACTTTTGGCAGCCTTCACTTGTATTTTTTAAGAAAAAAATAAAATAAAATAAATAAATATTGACTGTTAGTGCCCCTTTAATTGGGTCACCTAAAAAAAATACATGCAGGGAAAATCCTGCATTTATTTGTATTATTTATTAGACAGACCTGCAAACTCTGGAGTGGTGTAGGCTAGGGATGTCCCGATCCAGGTTTTTGCACTTCCGATCCGATACCGATATTGTTTTTGCATTTCCGATCCGATACCGATTCTGACAGATACCGATACTGGCCTATCCGAGCATGTATTAAAGTTTAAAGTTATTTAGCCTACTTAGTTGTCAGAATCATGTTGAAAAGGGTTTTAGTACTCTTGATAAGAACTAGCCAGCTGAATTAGGGGAGTTTGAATAATACACAATGGTTGGTAACAAGAAACTGACCTGTTTATTCAAGGATAAACACAAAATAGACAAAATTATACATGACAAACAGAAATGGCATCATTGAAACTAGGGCTGGGCGATATGGCCTTTTTTTAATATTGCGATATTTTAAGGCCATATTGCGATACACAATATATATCTCGACATTTTGCCTTAGCCTTGAATGAACACTTGATGCATATAATCACAGCAGTATGATGATTCTATGTGTTTTGATTGATTGATTGAGACTTTTATTAGTAGGTTGCACAGTGAAGTACATATTCCGTACAATTGACCACTAAATGGTAACACCCCAATAAGTTTTTCATCTTGTTTAAGTCGGGGTCCACTTAAATTGATTCATGATACAGATATATACTATCAGATATATACTATCATCATAATACAGTCATCACACAAGATAATCACATTGAATTATTTACATTATTTATAATCCGGGGTGTTGAGGGGGGCGCCTGATGTAAGTGTCAAAAAGACAGCCAAAAGAGTTTGATATGAGAATAAATCTAAAGTTAAAATATAGGGTAGAATTGCACCCATTTGCAGGAAATGTAGTCTTGATTTTCAAAATGTTCTTTCAAGGCTTGCATGTCTACATTGAAACATTCTTCTTCATACTGCATTAATATATGCTACTTTTAAACTTTCATGCAGAGAAGGAAATCACAACTAAAAAAATCACTAATTTTTTCATACGGTGTTGATGTGGAAATTTTTGCCTCTGCATTTCGATGGTGTGGACGTGTGGCACCGAATGGAGATAAGCGTCTCGACAGACGTCACAATATTTGAACAATGATGACGAAAACTGTTGTCTCTGTCGTGTCCGTGTGTCGAAAATTGTTATGCGCTTATTTTTTTATTTGATTTTGTGCGTGGCATAGATTTGCCGTGCGCAGAGGACGCTTGAGCAGGCGCGCACCTTAGCGGCTGCGCTAGCATCACAGCTAACGTTAGCCATGCCGCTACCTCGCTCTCTGCTGGGAGAGGACGTATACGTATGTGACGTATGACGTGACAGTATGTGACGTATGACGTGACAGTATGTGACGTGTGTAAGAAGGTGCGCTCGCTGTCTGTGAGAGGGAGACACAGGAAAGAGTGAGAAGAGCCTGTCGTGTAATGCCAGCAGCTAAAAGTACCGGTAACTGCGTGAGAATTGTGGATGTGTTGAAGGTGTGCTGGAAAATGCGGAACGGAAATTACGGAGCAGCAGAAAAGTGGAATGTATTATTTAAATAGGTGCGTTGGAAAACACGGACCGGAGTTTTTTTTTTAAACTGGATCTGGATCGGCATGTTCCCATGCCTTGCCGATACGCAATTTTTGGCAAATATCGGCAGCCGATCCGATCCAAATATCGGATCGGGACATCCCTAGTGTAGGCTACAAGATACCGTTAACGTTATCAGACACATACTAAAAGGCTAACGTTAACGTTAGCCACTGACTATGCTTAGGTAACGTTAGTCTAGCTAACATTACTGCAGTCCTGGTTGACATAAGAGGTAACCTTATTTTAGCCTAAAGGCTACAAGTGAGCAGATATGGAAATTAACCGGCAACAGTTAACGTTAGTTACTCACCGGCACTATCACTGGGACTGCAGGTTGAAGCAGAAGAAGAGGGGCGTGCTTTGTCATCTCCACGACACCTTTCTCTAACCTTCAGGTTATGTACGGCCTGAACATGTTTCAACATGTTTGTTGTACTGCTCCCCTTACAGGAAAGCGAAGCCTGGCAATAATTGCAGATAGCCGTTTCCTCGTCGTATTTCTTAGTAAAGTGAAGCCATGCCTTGGAGCGTTTTTTCCGGTCCATTGTTGTTGCTGCTTCTGTATCTGCCGCCGAATGACTGAGCTACGTCATTTCCTGTGACGGGATTCGTTCCCAGGGATTCGAGTAAAGAACCAAATCTTTTTCTTTACTATAGTGGCTTCGATAACGGGAACCGTTTCTCAAAAAGGGATTCGAATCCATGGAATCGGTTCTTTTCTTATCGAACGATCGGGAGAACCGTTTTTCGAACATCATCCCTATAAATAAGCCAATGTTGTTATTCCTATAGCCAGACTGTTTTGGCCACAATGGTTGCCTTCCTCAGAGGTTGTCACGACAGGAAGGCAACAGTTGTGGCCGAAACCGTCAGGTACGGAAATAAACACACAGGTCTGGCTATAGGAATAACAAAATTGCATAATTTTTTGAAGACCTAATGAAACCTCTTTGGATTAAACCAGCGATGTCAAAGTGGTTTTCATTGAGGGCCACATGGCAGTTATGGCTGCCATCAGAGGGCCGCTTCTAGCAGCGAATAATGTAGGAATTTGCCTCTGGATTTCATTATTAATTATATAAATTGTTTTAAGTAGGCTGTCGATTTTACAGTAAAAACTTTACATTTACAAAATGTTACTGTAAAATAGTGTTTTTTTTTTCCATTTTTTACAGCATTTTACGGTAAATGGAATAGCAGTACCACAGGGTTTTTTTTGGCGGTAGTTTACGGAAAAAGCTGGCAGCTTCGTTGCCAAAATTTTACTAGTAAATTGACATTGGTTTTTTACAACTTTATATTGATAATGGAAAAACAGTTCAAGTTCCTTTTTTTATTCTGGCAACTTAGCTGACAGTTTTTCTACCGTAAAAACAAATGTACCGTCTTTCCATTTACAGTAATGCACCGTTAAAAACAACAACCGTAGATTTTACAGTCAAAAACTGGCAGTTCATTCAACGGAATTTTAACGCAAAAAACAGTATTAATTTTTTTCAATTTACAGTAATATGCTGTAAAGGGCAACATAAAATGTATTGTCATTTTTATTAATTTGATGGGTAGTTTGCTGTAAAGTTAAGTACTTTTATTTCGACAAAAACATGTTTGGAAAGTATTAAAATATTCTGTAAATATTTGTTGCAATATTGGATACTATTAAAGTTTAAAAGGTATGCAATTTCAAGCAGTACATATATTTTTTTTTTCTGTCAAAATGAAAAAAATCTATTATATTTAGTGAGAAAATATGAAGTACTTTATTGACACATATCATTTCCAGGTGTTTGCGGGCCAGATAAAATGATGTCGCAGGCCAGATGTGGCCCCCGGGCCTTGCGTTTGGATAAATAAGCCGTTAACAAGAGATTTGCTTCAGAACTATGGACAGACACAGCCTATTTTTTGACTATTGTAACCGTGATGTTCATCAAGGATTAAGGGCCTGGGGCTTCACGGAAAAACCGTTGCATGGCGATCCTACTACAAAAAGACGTGCGTTCAAATCCAGAAAACAACGTACGCCAGTGAACATTCAGGTGTGTTAAAAAGCACATTTATTTTTTTTACATCACAATCAACTTGAAATTGATTCCAGACGGGCCACACCCCCTTATAAAGATGCAAATCATATTGAAAGTAGCCATGTGCTTGAGCTGGCTCAGTCTGTCCAATCACAAGTTAGTAGGAGGGGCTTTCTCCCTTTTGGAGTGAACCCAGACTGTCATTGCTGTGTGTCTGAGAACTGAACACACACAAAAAAAGGAAATGGTGGTGTCAGGAAGAAAGGGAAGAAGAAATTAGATGAGCGTGGCCAAAACTGACTCAAGGCACACGGTTTGAAAAGATGGCCGCCACAATAATACGTAAAACTTGACAAGAAGCGGGTGACTGATTTCCCCTAACATAAATATAAATTGTGTAATTTACAACCAAATGTGTTTACAAAGTAGCCTGCTGACATGAGTCGGATTAGAGTTCCATGTGAACACAGCTTTGCGACATGATCTACTTACAGTGGGTCTGGGTTTGTTTTTAGTAGTAATGTGGTACTGATGGATTAAAAACCGTACTACACTGCCTCTGAAAAATACCGGTATTTAATTTTTTTTTTTTTATGGACATGGCAGTGCGGTTGTGTTACATCCTGAGAATGCTGGTTTTGCAAGCATGTTAGGCAAAGCACACGCATAGAGAACTTACAAGCAGGCACAGTGTGTAGACAGAAAAGGGAGAACGGACGCATTTTGGCTTAAAAACAAACAATAAAGGTGAAGTTATAACACTGAAACGCCCTCAAGAAGAGGTGCTTTAAAACATGGCGAGCGAGCAAGCGGCTAACGTCCATCCGCAGTCAGCAGTGTTTTAGGTACTTCTAAATCACTAATCCTCGTCTCCATGGCGACAAATAAAGTAAGTTTCTTACAAGTATCATCCCTGCAGGACGAAGAATAGCTAAACATGCTTCACTACACACCGTAGGAGGATACAATAGCTCACCGCTAACAGCAAGCGAGCGCTCCTGAATGTAAACAAATGCCATGGGTGGGTCTATACAAACATGGACTGTAATGATACCAAGTACAAGAGCCGAATATAATCAATACTACAATGATTATGTTGATATTTCTTACCATCACAAAACCTTTTGTCATTTTTTTAATTGTTTATAAACTCAAGAAATACGTCCATGGACACAGAATAACTTTAATTATGACCAAATGTATGACCCCATTACTACCTGGTATTGGTTTGATATCAAAATGTGTACTTTCAGCCAAAACTAATGTAAAGTATCAAACAACAGAAGAATAAGTGATTATTACATTTTAACAGAAGTGTAGATAGAACATGTTAAAACAAAAATAAGCAGATATTAAAGGGGGACATTATCACAATTTCAGAATTGTTAAAACCATTAAAAATCAGTTCCCAGTGGCTTATTATATTTTTCGAAGTTTTTTTCAAAATGTTACCCATCACGCAATATCCCTAAAAAAATCTTCAAAGTGCCTGATTTTAGCCACCCGTCCATTTTCCTGTGACGTCACATAGTGAAGCCAACACAAACAAACATGGCGGAAAGAACAGCAAGCTATAGCGACATTAGCTCGGATTCAGACTCGAATTTCAGCGGCTTAAGCGATTCAACAGATTACGAATGTATTGAAACGGATGGTTGTAGTGTGGAGGCAGGTAGCGAAAACGAAATTGAAGAAGAAACTGAAGCTATTGAGCCATATCGGTTTGAACCGTATGCAAGCGAAACCAACGAAAACGACACGACAGCCAGCGACACGGGAGAAAGCGAGGACGAATTCGGCGATCGCCTTCTAACCAACGATTGGTATGTGTTTGTTTGGCATTAAAGGAAACTAACAACTATGAACTAGGTTTACAGCATATGAAATACATTTGGCAACAACATGCACTTTGAGAGTGCAGACAGCCCAATTTTCATCAATTAATATATTCTGTAGACATACCCTCATGTCAGCAGGCCAGGGAAGCTAGGGTCGATATTCTTCTCTTGATCATCTTCGGGACGGTGTGAGCCAAGACATCCAGGGGGGTTTAGCTCGCTCGTCTGCGGGAACAAACTGCCGCCATTGCTTGCCGTGCTACCGAGGTCCTTTGTCCCTGAATTGCCCACTACCGAGGTCCTTTGTCCCTTAATTGCCCACACACTCCGGCAGATTCAATGGTGGTCTGGCGGCAGATTTCTTTGATTTTATCGTTGGAAATGCATCTGCTTTGAGTGTCGCAGGATATCCACACATTCTTGCCATCTCTGTCGTTGCATAGCTTTTGTCGGTAAAGTGTGCGGAACAAACGTCCAATTTCTTGCCACTTTCGCAACTTTGGGCCACTGGTGCAACTTGAATCCGTCCCTGTTCGTGTTGTTACACCCTCTGACAACACACCGACGAGGCATGATGTCTCCAAGGTACGGAAAACAGTCGAAAAAACGGAAAATAACAGAGCTGATTTGACTCGGTGTTTGAGAAAATGGCGGTTTGCTTCCCGATGTGACGTCACGTCACGTCATCGCTCCGAGAGCGAATATTAGAAAGGCGTTTAATTCGCCAAAATTCACCCATTTAGAGTTCGGAAATCGGTTAAAAAAATATATGGTCTTTTTTCTGCAACATCAAGGTATATATTGACGCTTACATAGGTCTGGTGATTATGTTCCCCTTTAACAGTAAATAAACAAGTAGATAAATATTTTATCAATTTTTTACTGCTTGTCCCTTATACGGTATTTTCCGGACCATAGGGCGCACGGGGTTATGAGGCGCACTGTCGAGTTTTGAGAAAATGAAAGGATTTTAAGTGCGCCTTATAGTCAGAAAAATACGATACTGTGTTCATCCTGGGTGAAAGGTGTTAGGTCTGATGTTGGCGAGCCAGGAGAAGCCCCCGAGGACAAGGCCATTTTGAGATAGCAGAACTCGGTGTAAAAATGTCAGAAAGCCCATTCAACATGGGCCACGGCGCACCGTGTTGCAGCCTCCCAGATGCTTCAAAGTTCTACAACCGTCCCCCAGCACCCATGCCTCCGCAGGGTCGCTTTCATGACGCACAATGTGGTGCCCGTGGGTCGGCATGAAACAGGAAGAGAGCCAGGACTGCTAAGGAAATGAGTCTGTTGGGATGAGTCCTTTCTCAGGCTGAACATTTTGGTCCACAGGACGTGGATTTCGCTGGCGACAACAAATAAATGTTCCCATGTGAGAAGACCGCATAATGCTGGATGCTTACAAAGAACTAATGTTTGAGCAGCTGTACTCCAAATGATTGGAAGAGGGTTCTTCATCCGTCATTTCTTTGTTTTCTTGCTCGTCCTATTTTCCTGCGGTTTTTGTGTCGTGAAAGTTTCCTCGCAGCCAGGGCTAATGCATCGTTTTGTTTTCTCCCACTGTGGCCCTCGTGGCGGACCTTTCATCTCTGCGTGTCAATCACAGGACCACTGTTTGTATATTTTCGACCTTTTGAGCTCTGCAGCAGGCGGGCTTCTTGAGTAAATGCACGGAACACAGACAGACATAAGGGGACGATAAATCATAATGATTCTCCACCACCCCCACGTTCACCAGCTTCGTAATTGAAAACAGACATGCGGCTCTGCAGAGAAGAGGTGAAAGGGGAACGTATCCCGATAACAACGTGATTGGTGTCAAGAAGGAATCAGTCGGTCTGCTGATTACAGTTTGTCAACTCTTACATTTTTAAAGGCTACGTTACGTATCCTCCTGGTAGACGTGTACCAACAACAACGCGTTTAGTACAACGGCGCCAGAAGATGGGCTAAAAACCCTGAGCTACCAGCTCATCGACCAGCGCGGCTCTTAAGGTGCCAGGAAGTAAGCTGTAGAAAACGTGCGACAAGCACAGCCACACGAGCTGGCATCTGTTATAGATAGAATGAATTGATTCTTTAAAGGGGAACATTATCACAATTTCAGAATGGTTAAAACCATTAAAAATCAGTTCCCAGTGGCTTATTTCATTTTTCGAAGTTTTTTTCAAAATAAAGTTAAAAGTTAAAGTTAAAGTACCAATGATTGTCACACACACACTAGGTGTGGCGAAATTATTCTCTGCATTTGACCCATCACCCTTGATCACCCCCTGGGAGGTGAGGAGAGCAGTGGGCAGCAGCGGTGGCTGCGCCCGGGAATCATTTTTGGTGATTTAACCCCCAATTCCAACCCTTGATACTGAGTGCCAAGCAGGGAGGTAATGGGTCCCATTTTTATAGTCTTTGGTATGACTCGGCCGGGGTTTGAACCCACAACCTACCGATCTCAGGGCGGACACTCTAACCACTAGGCCACTGAGTAGGTACCATCACGCAATATCCCTAAAAAAAAGCTTCAAAGTGCCTGATTTTAACCATCGTTATAAACACCCGTCCATTTTCCTGTGACGTCACATAGTGAAGCCAACACAAACAAACATGGCGGAAAGAACAGCAAGCTACAGCGACATTAGCTCGGATTCAGACTCGGATTCAGACTCGGATTTCAGCGGCTTAAGCGATTCAACAGATTACGAATGTATTGAAACGGATGGTTGTAGTGTGGAGGCAGGTAGCGAAAACGAAATTGAAGAAGAAACTGAAGCTATTGAGCCATATCGGTTTGAACCGTATGCAAGCGAAACCGACGAAAACGACACGACAGCCAGCGACACGGGAGAAAGCGAGGACGAATTCGGCGATCGCCTTCTAACCAACGATTGGTATGTGTTTGTTTGGCATTAAAGGAAACTAACAACTATGAACTAGGTTTACAGCATATGAAATACATTTGGCAACAACATGCACTTTGAGAGTGCAGACAGCCCAATTTTCATCAATTAATATATTCTGTAGACATACCCTCATCCGCGCTCTTTTCCTGAAAGCTGATCCGTCCAGTTTTGGAGTTGATGTCAGCAGGCCAGGGAAGCTAGGGTCGATATTCTTCTCTTGATCATCTTCGGTGGCATAAGGGACGGTGTGAGCCAAGACATCCAGGGGGTTTAGCTCGCTCGTCTGCGGGAACAAACTGCCGCCATTGCTTGCCGTGCTAGCGAGGTCCTTTGTCCCTGAATTGCTCACACACTCCGGCAGATTCAATGGGGGTCTGACGGCAGATTTCTTTGACTTTATGGTTGTAAATGCATCTGCTTTGAGTGTCGCAGGATATCCACACATTCTTGCCATCTCTGTCGTAACATAGCTTTCGTCGGTAAAGTGTGCGGAACAAACGTCCAATTTCTTGCCACTTCCGCATCTTTGGGCCACTGGTGCAACTTGAATCCGTCCCTGTTCGTGTTGTTACACCCTCCGACAACACACCGACGAGGCATGATGTCTCCAAGGTACGGAAAACAGTCGAAAAAACGGAAAATAACAGAGCTGATTTGACTCGGTGTTTGAGAAAATGGCGGATTGCTTCCCGATGTGACGTCACGTTGTGACGTCATCGCTCCGAGAGCGAATATTAGAAAGGCGTTTAATTCGCCAAAATTCACCCATTTAGAGTTCGGAAATCGGTTAAAAAAATATATGGTCTTTTTTCTGCAACATCAAGGTATATATTGACGCTTACATAGGTCTGGTGATAATGTTCCCCTTTAAAATTCACAATTGATGTAATACTTGTGAACGTCCTGTGCTCGGAATGGGCAATTAAATTGTTCGTTGAGAAATTTAAGAACCATTTAACTGTTATGTAATTGTTGGGGTTTGTTAGTTAGTGAGTTAGTTAGTTAGCAACATAACTCCAAAAGTCAACGGCGGATTTTAAAGAGACGTTCAAAAATAGGATTAGGAACAAATGATTTGATTTTAGGGGTGAATCGGATCACTGTTTGGATTAAGAATTTTGTATATATACAGTCGTGGTCAAAAGTTGTAAAGAACATGATGTCATGGCTGTCTTGAGTTTCCAATATACTACAACTCTTATTTT
Organism: Nerophis lumbriciformis; assembly: GCF_033978685.3. Taxonomy (NCBI): domain Eukaryota; kingdom Metazoa; phylum Chordata; class Actinopteri; order Syngnathiformes; family Syngnathidae; genus Nerophis; species Nerophis lumbriciformis. The sequence goes on along the minus strand of NC_084557.2, from coordinate 9,219,783 downwards.
TTTGTGATAGAGTGATTGGAGCACATACTTGTTGGTCACAAAAAACATTCATGAAGTTTGCTTCTTTTATGAATTTATTATGGGTCTACTGAAAATGTGAGCAAATGTGCTGGGTCAAAAGTATACATACAGCAATGTTAATATTTGCTTACATGTTCCTTGGCAAGTTTCACTGCAAAAAGGCGCTTTTGGTAGCCATCCACAAGCTTCTGGTTGGATTTTTGACCACTCCTCTTGACAAAATTGGTGCAGTTCAGCTAAATGTGTTGGTTTTCTGACATGCACTTGTTTCTTCAGCATTGTCCACACGTTTAAGTCAGGACTTTGGGAAGGCCATTCTAAAACCTTAATTCTAGCCTGATTTAACCATTCCTTTACCACTTTTGACGTGTGTTTGGGGTCATTGTCCTGTTGGAACACCCAACTGCACCCAAGACCCAACCTCCGGGCTGATTATTTTAGGTTGTCCTGAAGAATTTGGAGGTAATCCTCTTTTTTCATTGTCCCATTTACTCTCTGTAAAGCACCAGTTCCATTGGCAGCAAAACCGGCCCAGAGCATAATACTACCACCACCATGCTTGACGATAGGAATAGTGTTCCTGGGATTAAAGGCCTCACCTTTTCTCCTCCAAACGTATTGCTGGGTATTGTGGCCAAACCGCTACATTTTTGTTTCATCTGACCACAGAACTTTCCTCCAGAAGGTCTTATCTTTGTCCATGTGATGTATCACATCTCGACTCTATCACAAAAAAATAAGAGTTGTAGAAATGATTGGAAACTCAAGACAGCCATGACATTATGTTCTTCACAAGTGTATGTAAACTTTTGACCACGACTGTGTGTATATATATATATATATATATATATATATATATATATATATATATATATGTATATATATATATATATATATGTATATATATATATATATATATATATGTATATATATATATACATATATATATGTATATATATATATACATATGTATATATATATATATATATATATATATATATGTATATATATATATATATATATATATATATATATATATATATATATATATATATATATATATTAGAGCTGCAACAACTAATCGATTAAAATCGATGATAAAAATAGTTGCCGATTAATTTAGTCATCGATTCGTTGGATCTATACTATGCGGCATGCGCTGAGGCTATGTTTTTTTTTTTTGTTTTTTTTTTAAACTTTATCTTTAAACTGCAACATTTACAAACAGCTGAGAAACAATAATCAAAATAATAGGGGTGTAACGGTACGTGTTTTTGTATTGAACTGTTTCGGTACGGTGGTTTCGGTTCGGTGCGGTGGTGTACCTAACGAGTTTCCACACGGACATATCAAGTAGCGTACTGCACGTTGTGTAAACAATACTCAAAATGCCGGACATTTGAGGCATTTAAGAAACTCCGCTAGGGCTAGGATAGACTGACCATACGTCCTCTTTTCACCGGGCATGGCCTCTTTTGCGGAGCTGTCAGGGCGGAGTTTCTTAAATGCCTCAAATGTCCGGCATTTTGAGTTAGGGTTGCGTGTATTTTCAATGTACGTTCAGAGTTAAGAAGGGGTTAAAAACAAAACAAGTTGTGTGCGCAGCAGCATTCCTGAGGGAGGGGCAGAGACATAGAGAGCGAGAGAGTTATGATAAACGTGCATGCGTCGTCAGGCTCTGCTTTTTATCCATAGATTTTATCAGATTTAATTTTTTTATTATCTATAGCAGGGGTGTCAAAAGTGTGCATTTTTGTAGCATTTTCTTTGTTTTATTTGGCAAGTTGAAAGAACATGGCGCCAGTATGCTGTTTTTTTCCAATAAAATACTGGAAAGGATAGAAATGTAGTTTGTCTCTTTTATCCGATTATTAATGGAAGTAATAATCGACAGATTAATCGATTTGATAATCGATGTATGTATGTATGTGTATATATATGTATATATACAGGTAAAAGCCAGTAAATTAGAATATTTTGAAAAACTTGATTTATTTCAGTAATTGCATTCAAAAGGTGTAACTTGTACATTATATTTATTCATTGCACACAGACTGATGCATTCAAATGTTTATTTCATTTAATTTTGATGATTTGAAGTGGCAACAAATGAAAATCCAAAATTCCGTGTGTCACAAAATTAGAATATTACTTAAGGCTAATACAAAAAAGGGATTTTTAGAAATGTTGGCCAACTGAAAAGTATGAAAATGAAAAATATGAGCATGTAAAATACTCAATACTTGGTTGGAGCTCCTTTTGCCTCAATTACTGCGTTAATGCGGCGTGGCATGGAGTCGATGAGTTTCTGGCACTGCTCAGGTGTTATGAGAGCCCAGGTTGCTCTGATAGTGGCCTTCAACTCTTCTGCGTTTTTGGGTCTGGCATTCTGCATCTTCCTTTTCACAATACCCCACAGATTTTCTATGGGGCTAAGGTCAGGGGAGTTGGCGGGCCAATTTAGAACAGAAATACCATGGTCCGTAAACCAGGCACGGGTAGATTTTGCGCTGTGTGCAGGCGCCAAGTCCTGTTGGAACTTGAAATCTCCATCTCCATAGAGCAGGTCAGCAGCAGGAAGCATGAAGTGCTCTAAAACTTGCTGGTAGACGGCTGCGTTGACCCTGGATCTCAGGAAACAGAGTGGACCGACACCAGCAGATGACATGGCACCCCAAACCATCACCCAACCATGCAAATTTTGCATTTCCTTTGGAAATCGAGGTCCCAGAGTCTGGAGGAAGACAGGAGAGGCACAGGATCCACGTTGCCTGAAGTCTAGTGTAAAGTTTCCACCATCAGTGATGGTTTGGGGTGCCATGTCATCTGCTGGTGTCGGTCCACTCTGTTTCCTGAGATCCAGGGTCAACGCAGCCGTCTACCAGCAAGTTTTAGAGCACTTCATGCTTCCTGCTGCTGACCTGCTCTATGGAGATGGAGATTTCAAGTTCCAACAGGACTTGGCGCCTGCACACAGCGCAAAATCTACCCGTGCCTGGTTTACGGACCATGGTATTTCTGTTCTAAATTGGCCCGCCAACTCCCCTGACCTTAGCCCCATAGAAAATCTGTGGGGTATTGTGAAAAGGAAGATGCAGAATGCCAGACCCAAAAACGCAGAAGAGTTGAAGGCCACTATCAGAGCAACCTGGGCTCTCATAACACCTGAGCAGTGCCAGAAACTCATCGACTCCATGCCACGCCGCATTAACGCAGTAATTGAGGCAAAAGGAGCTCCAACCAAGTATTGAGTATTGTACATGCTCATATTTTTCATTTTCATACTTTTCAGTTGGCCAACATTTCTAAAAATCCCTTTTTTGTATTAGCCTTAAGTAATATTCTAATTTTGTGACACACGGAATTTTGGATTTTCATTTGTTGCCACTTCAAATCATCAAAATTAAATGAAATAAACATTTGAATGCATCAGTCTGTGTGCAATGAATAAATATAATGTACAAGTTACACCTTTTGAATGCAATTACTGAAATAAATCAAGTTTTTCAAAATATTCTAATTTACTGGCTTTTACCCGTGTGTGTGTATATATATATATATGTATGTGTGTGTGTGTGTGCGTGTGTGTGTATATATATATACATATGTGTGTGTGTGTGTGTGTGTGTATACGTGTATATATATATATGTATATATATATATATATATGTATGTGTATGTATGTATGTGTATATATGTATATATATATATGTATATGTATATGTATATATATGTATATGTATATATATATATATATATATATATATATATATATATATATATATATATATATATATAAAGATTGGGGGGGTGTCTGTTTTCTCAGTGCCTGTATTATGATTTCCCTATCAAATGAATAAATATTATTAAAAAAAATTAAAAATACACCTAAAAATGAGCGATCATCAATCTTCACCAAGACGTCACTTTCGCCACTTGATTGACATTCACGGCACCCTCATTATAAAGAAAAAATGACCGACAGGAAGGCGAGAAACACTTTTAATTTCAACAGTCTCTCACGCCGTATCTGCCGTCAAAACTCTAAAGACCGACTGCACTGTTCCTGTCTTCACAATAATAGCGCTGCTTCCTCCTGCCTGCGCTAACAAAATAAGAGTCTCAGAAAGCAGGCGCACACAAGCTAGCAAAACACGGAGTTTGCCGCCAATGTATTTCTTGTAAAGTGTATAAAAAGGAGTATGGAAGCTGGACTTATAAGATGGCAAAAAGCAAGCACTTTCATGTGGTATTGGACAGAAAGGAGGACTTTTTTTCTCCTCCATTTGAAAATGTGGACGTTATCATCACTACTGTCTGATTCCAATCAATGCAAGTCATCAGAATCAGGTCATACACCAACTTATATTCTTGTCTTCATGAAAGAAAGGAATGTTAAACATGATTGTATTATCATTAAACACCTTTAACTTGTTAACAAAAATGTCTATTTCATAAATAAATACATATCAATTATATATATGAATGAGGTAGATCCCCTCGACTTGAACAATTGAAAAGTAGCTCGCCTGCAGAAAAAGTCTGGGCACCCTTGATGTAAATGAATAATGCAATATTTTTTTGTGATTAATCACGAGTTAACTTGTTAATTTTTGACAGCCTAATATATACATATACAGTACATAGAGAAAAAGTTCCCCTCGACTTTGTTTTTGTCAAAGTAGCTCTCATAGCGATGAAAGTTGGACAACAGAACCAAGCAAACGCTGTATGTTATTTTTATGTCGTCCAGAAAATGTCACTTATCATTTTTGCTCATGCAGAACCGTCCTGTCTCTGGCTCATGCTATCCTCCCGGCAATGGTCGTTAAACAGATGTTACATCTTTTGCAGCCGCTCTATATTCGACTTGGCCGAATGTTAGCTGTTTGCTGACATGCTCAGCTTGTAATGAAGGACGTTTTACCAGACACTGTGTGATGTATGTCGTGTTCCTTCCTATTCAGCCGCCTGCTCCTCTCCAAAAAGCCATCGTGAAGCTCTGCACTGCTGACTTATAGGTGCAGGGATTCATCTTTTATGTCCCTTAGGACAGTATCAGTGCAGTAAAACTTCATCTGGAGCTTTTCATTCATGGCAAGATGTTACTCAAAGTTATAAAAGAGAGGCTGACTTTGGTTTCAAAGTCATAACAATATTGATTATTATTTATATTTTACCGTATTTTTCCGGACCATAGGGCGCACCGGATTAAAAGGCGCACTGCCGATGAGTCGTGTCAGGTCTATTTTCATACAAAAGGTGCATCGTATTATAAGGCGCATTAAAGGGGTCCATCCATCCATTTTCTACCGCTTGTCCCTTTTGGGGTCACGGGGGGTGCTGGAGCCTATCTCAGCTGCATTCAGGCGGAAGGCAGGTTACACCCTGGACAAGTCGCCATCTCATCACAGGGCCAACACAGAGACAACATTCACACTCACATTCACACACGAGGGACAATTTATTGTTGCCAATCAACCTATCCCAGGTGCATGTTTTTGGAGGTGGGAGGAAGCCGGAGTACCCGAAGGGAACCCACGCAGTCACGGAGAGAACATGCAAACTCCACACAGAAAGATCCCGAGTCAGGAGTACAATTTGCCAACCTTTTCAACGCCCTTTTCTGCGATTGTAACCAAACTGGTGAGCGTGATACACTTTATAGTGAGGCTTTTCTATGGCGTCACATTAGTGCCAAAAATCCGAGCGCATAAAAACTGTTATCGCGCGCTGATTCTCCACTTCGTGCGCGCGCGCGACGCCCTTTTGCGCGCGCGCGACGCCTTTCTGCGCGCTCTCTGTGTACTCCTGGCATCTCTCCTCGCGCTGTCATGTTTCTTTTTGGCACTTTGGGGGCGGGTATGCTTATACGGCCCCTTCTTTCTGATTGGTCAGGCAAAAAATGCTGAAAAATGCTCAGAGCCAATCAGAAGTATAGCAGGGCGGGTCATCGTCAATATGTATCAAGATTTACAGAGGAAGAAGTGGATAAAAAAAATGTCGCGCGCTGATGAAGGCTATTTCATACCACATAAACACAATACAGGGTAATACAAAATGTGACCCAAATAAATAATAAGACAACAAACACCATAATCACATCTTTCAGCCAGAACTGGTCCACCAGCAATAACATCCAACCATAACATTATTTTATATTTTCACTTCTTCTTGAACATTTGTTTTCTAATTTATGGAATTTCTTTTGATTCAGCCATAAAATTAATGAAATAATCTTTGAATTTTGTTTTTAAAATGTTAAAAATAGCCTTTTAATAATGTATTCTGAAACAGTTTAAAATAATCAGAGAACTGACTAACACTGACCCTACACAACTATGTTGTACAATTAAGTCATTTTATTTTAAAGCGAAAGAGGTAATTTCAACAGGTACAGCATCCTATGTCATATCTACATGTAATAAGATTTGTAACAAGGCAAACCGTTTGTAAATTGGTCGAAAATCGAGCAAGTTATGGTAATTTAATTAGTACATGTACCATTGACATCAATGTAATGATTGAGGCTAGATGTCCGAGGTAAGATGGCTACAACGTTGCTACGCTGGAGAATGATTGGTCATATGAAAAATGCTCACAGCCAATCAGAAAGGAGGGGCCGTCTAAGCATACCCGCCCCCAAAGTGCCAGAAAGAAACATGACAGCGCGAGGAGAGATGCCAAGAGTACACAGAGAGCGCGCATAAAGGCGTCGCGCGCGCGCAGAAAGGCACCAAGCGCGCGCAAAAGGGTGTCGCGCGCGCACGAAGTGAAGAATCAGCGCGCGATAACAGTTTTTATGCGCTCTGATTTTTGGCACTAATGTGACGCCATACTTTTCCTTGGGCCGAGAGGAAGTGGAGAAATCCAATTTGATGTTTGCATCAGCTAGGTTTTTAAACCTGTAAGTGTGGGGTAACACATATAAGAGTAACATAAAGGCATTGTATCAACTACAGAAAAGAGCTATAAAGATTATTCATAAAGCAGAACAGTGGTCCCCAACAACCGAGCCGCGGTCCGGTACCTGTCCGTGGATCGATTGGTACCGGGCCGCACAAGAAAAAAAAAAAAAAAAGTTTTATTTTTATTATTTTTTAATCAACATAAATAACACAAGATACACTTACAATTAGTGCACCAACCCAAAAAAACTCCCTCCCCCATTCACACTCATTCGCACAAAAGGGTTGTTTCTTTCTGTTATTAATATTCTGGTTCCCACATTATATATCAATATAGATCAATACAGTCTGCCGGGATACAGTCCGTAAGCACACATGATTGTATTTTTTTATGACAAAAATAAATTAAAAATTCCAAGTCTTGACCGGTCCGCAGTTACAAAAAGGTTGGAGACCACTGATCTAGAACAGTGTTTTTCAACCACTGTGCCGCGGCACACTAGTGTACCGTGAGATACAGTCTGGTGTGCCGTGGGAGATTATGTAATTTCACCTAATTGGGTTAAAAATATTTTTTGCAAACCGGTAATTATAATCCGCAAATGTGCCGTTGTTGAGTGTCTGTGCTGTCTAGAGCTCCGGCAGAGTGACCGTGTAATACTCTTCCATATCAGTAGGTGGCAGCAGGTAGCTAATTGCTTTGTAGATATCGGGAACATGGTTTGTCGTGATCACAATATGCAGACGACAGCGGGAGGCAGTGTGCAGGTAAAAGGTGTCTAATGCTTAAACCAAAAATAAACAAAAGGCAAGTGCCGCTAAGAAAAGCCATTGAAGCTTAGGGATGGCTATGCAAAACAAGGCTAAAACTAATCTGGCTGCAAAGTAAACAAAAACAGAATGCTGGACAACAGCAAAGACTTACAGCGTGTGGAGCAGCAGACGGCGTCCACAAGGTACATCCGTACATGACATGACAATCAACAACAAAATAGTAGCGCAAGACAAGAACTAAAACACTACTCACAGGAAAACAGCAAAAAACTCCAAATAAGTCAGGGCGTGATGTGACAGGTCAAGACAAGAGCTATAGTGATGCATGCTTGGTTATAGTTTGAATTCATGTCAAACTATTGCGAGAACAACATTTTACTGTCAATATCGGCTGCTGAATTTCATTTTTTAATGTTTTCTGCTGGTGGTGTGCCTCGAGATTTTTTCAATGAAAAAAATGTGCCTTGGCTCAGAAAAGGTTGAAAAACACTGATCTAGAACACACTAACATATTATTTATTAATTCTGTTTGATTGAAACTACAGGAGCTAGTAAAGTTACAGACATTATGTGTTATGTTTAAGGCTAAAAGTAAAAACATTACCAGAAAATTTACAACAAATATTTGTCATCACTTTTGAGAATGAAGAGCATAGAAGAAAAGGTCATTGTAAACATCAGTATTCAAGGACAACTCTAAAACAAATGTGTGTATCAGTGGTGGGGGTTAAACTATGGAATTCTCTTTACAAGGAGATAAAAGATTGTAGAAATATATTCCAATTACAAAAAATATATGAAGACAGAACAATAAGTAAGTGTCTACATTTTGCTTTATATTTATTATTTTCCTTTTTTTCCCCTGGTTTTGTATCTACCCGTGAGGTGTATATTACTGTTTTTGTTCAGTTTATACTTCATGAAGTTTTGCACTTGTTGTTTTTTTTGTGTGTGTTTTGTTTGTTTTCATTACATTTGGATGTATTTCTTAGGTTTGTATGCTTGTGAATCTGGGCTATCCATTAACTACTTATTATGTTGAACGGGGCAGGAAATATAAGATTTTCTTCATTGTGTGCCTTCAAAAATGTACATCAATGAAGGAGATAAATAAAAAAAAATGAATGAATGAATGAAAAAAACTTAAGGATTTTTTAAAGTAAGCTACAACATCAGCTCAAATGTTTCTAAGAGGCAATTTTAGCAGTGATTTACAAGCCTGACGATGGCTTTTAATGAGTAGCTCAAGCGCCCGTTTGTTTATGGCGCACGCTGACTGACGGGTCCACGGATGGAGAAATAAAGTTGCGAATGACGTATTGGATCTGTCCCCTCTTTGCCGTATCAGCAGAGCTTTAATGTAGTAGGCTGAACTTTGAAGTGCACTAATGGTCTTCATGGTCCCTTAACCATGCAGCGTCTATTAAAGTTGTCAGTGGAGCCTGGCTGGGGCACTGTGACCCATTTGCTTTAATGGGAGCTGTTCAGGGCACAGCGGGCTACTCTGCTACTTTCTACAAGTGTTTATTTATGTCACCTACCTGCTTTGTAGAGCCCTCGGGCTTTTAGGTCACGTAAAATTCCGCGGTTGGGGATTTTATCGCTGGTAACAGCCAACCCACTCTTGGTAGTTAAAAGTCTCACTTGAAATAAAGGCTTTTTGTGGCCCGAAACAAGATTTTTTTTGTGGCCCCATTTTGGTCTTTAAAGGGGGAACTGCACTTTTTTGGTGGGGGAATTTTGCGGTCAATGTTCCTATTTTACTTTATTTTTTTCCTCGCAACGGACCTGGGTGTAGCTAGGGCTGGGCGATATATTGAATATACTCAATATATCGCAGGTTTGTCTCTGTGTGATATAGAAAATGACTATATCGTAGTTTCTAGAACGGTACATAAAAATTCCGGTCCGGTACGTACGTCGGTTTAGAGGTCACGGTTCAATTCATTTTCGGTACAGTAAGAAAACAACAAAATATACATTTTTGGTTATTTATTTACCAAATTTGGAAACAATGGCTTTATCCTTTTAACGTTGGGAACACTATAATAATTCTGCCCACGTTAATCAACATTAAACTGCCTCAAGTTTTTGCTCAGATTAAATAAAATGACAAAACTTTTCTTGTACATATAAAAAGTGCAACATTATCACAATTTCAGAAGGGTTAAAACCATTAAAAATCAGTTCCCAGTGGCTTATTTTATTTTTCGAAGTTTTTTTCAAAATTTTACCCATCACGCAATATCCCTAAAAAAAGCTTCAAAGTGCCTGATTTTAACCATCGTTACATACACCCGTCCGTTTTCCTGTGACGTCACATAGTGATGCCAATACAAACAAACAGCAAGGTATAGCGACATTAGCTCGGATTCAGACTCGGATTTCAGCGACTTAACACTGTCTGATAAGATAATTACTAACAACTATGAACTAGGTTTACAGCATATGAAATACATTTGGCAACAACATGCACTTTGAGAGTGCAGACAGCCCATTTCAGGCGCGCTAAGAACATATATTTTTCCACGATTTCAGCACTCAGATTAACCATACCTAAATAGACACAAAATACTGCATTACACAAGACTACCCGAATGTACTCGAATGATTGAAAAAAATAAATGTTTTTAAGCTAAATTATTGGTAAACACAGTTTATGTATAATAATTTACGTAAAACCGCGAGTAATGAATACAGTTTTCATCAATTAATATATTCTGTAGACATACCCTCATCCGCTCTCTTTTCCTGAAAGCTGATCTGTCCAGTTTTGGAGTTGATGTCAGCAGGCCAGGGAAGCTAGGGTCGATATTCTTCTCTTGATCATCTTCGGTGGCATAAGGGACGGTGTGAGCCAAGACATCCAGGGGGGTTTAGCTCGCTCGTCTGCGGGAACAAACTGCCGCCATTGCTTGCCGTGCTACCGAGGTCCTTTGTCCCTGAATTGTTCACACACTCCGGCAGATTCAATGGGGGTCTGGCGGCAGATTTCTTTGACTTTATCGTTGGAAATGCATCTGCTTTGAGTGTCGCAGGATATCCACACATTCTTGCCATCTCTGTCGTATCATAGCTTTCGTCGGTAAAGTGTGCGGAACAAACGTCCAATTTCTTGCCACTTTCGCATCTTTGGGCCACTGGTGCAACTTGAATCCGTCCCTGTTCGTGTTGTCACACCCTCCGACAATACACCGACGAGGCATGATGTCTCCAAGGTACGGAAAACAGTCGAAAAAACGGAAAATAACAGAGCTGATTTGACTCGGTGTTTGAGAAAATGGCGGATTGCTTCCCGTTGTGACGTCATCGCTCCGAGAGCGAAAACTAGAAAGGTGTTTAATTCGCCAAAATTCACCCATTTAGAGTTCGGAAATCGGTTAAAAAAATATATGGTAATTTTTCTGCAACATCAAGGTATATATTGATGCTTACATAGGTCTGGTGATAATGTTCCCCTTTAAGACTTTAGCTTAGGCGGCTACTTAATATGTTCGTGTGGAAACTCGTTCGGTACGCCTCCGAACCGAACCGGAACCCCGGTACCGAAACGGTTCAATTCAAATACACGTACCGTTACACCCCTACTATGTCGTGATATTCGAGTATACGTTCTCTCGTGGAGCAGAGGTAGCAGCACAGGTAACGTTAGCTGTGGTGGTAGCGGTGCGAGTGGTAATACGAGAGAAAGAAGGTGCGAATCTGGTAACAAATGGAGAAAGAACAATTAATTCGCAAGAAAAACAGCACAGGGTCCATCGTCTGGCGGTGGTTTGGCTTCAAGCGGGAAGATGTTGAACAGACAACCGCAATATGTCAAGTTGCTACAAAAAGTAGCACCGCTGCTAATTTGTAGCATCATCTGAAAAGTCACCCGCTAGAGAATAAGGAGTGCTTGAAATCCCCTTGTTCACCCCCTTGGAGGTGAGGGGAGCAGCGGGCAACAGCGGTGGCTACGCCCGGGAGTCATTTTTGGTGATTTAACCCCCAATTCCAGCTTTTGTGTGTTCTCTCCTGAACACTGATGTATCATCTGCAAATAATACTAACTTTAAGTCCTTTGTAACTTTACAAATGTTATTTATGTAGAGATTGAACAATTTTGGTCCGAGTATTGATCACTGAGATACGCCACAAAATATTTTCAGCTCTGTGGAAGTGTGTTCGCCTATCTTCACATATTGCTTCCTGTTGGTTGAACATTTTACAGTTAACACATGTGATAGCGGTATTGGTACCGCTCGATCTCACTCATAGATGATTGGTATCGGAATCGGCAGCATAAATCCCTGATCGCAACATTTCTAGTAATGTTTTGGCCATTCAAGGCCCTTCATTTCAAGATTTCAACTGTGATCGGGCTTTAAACAGGTGGCTGACCTGTTCAGATGAGTGTAACTGCTACTGGTCAAATAATGTGAAATAGCATTTAATTTTACATGTATGCAATGCCATTTAAATGTAATTATAGATAATAATAATAATAATAATAATAAATACTGTGTAGTGTTGTAAATAGTCAACGGGAAGGATTTTAGTAAGATGTAAGCCATGAGCACTACACAGCCAGAAAAAAACCTAGGCAGGACAAGTAAAAATATTGGGGCAAGTAGATTTGAGAAGTCGGGCAAGTAGAAAAAAACCTTAACGTTGAATCCTGCATGTGTTGAGCTGCTGCCGCTTAAGGTTAGACGGCACTGTACATAGAGCGCTTCTGCTCGTTAGTAATAAATTCTAATGTTAGATGTTCACTCCTTCACACAGATGAGTATAGAAAAATATTTTCAACGGCCGAAAAGGGCTCGACTTGGAGAGGAGGTAGGCTTACAGTCCGGACCACAGTTGCGACCTGTTCAGCAGCAGCAGGAGGAGGAGGAGGTTGACTGACTGTGGCAGGACACCTCTGCCTCTGTTTCACTTCATGTTGCTGGTAAATAATATGGTTGTAATAGTAGGCTAAAGTTAAATGATTTAGTATTCACTAATTAAAGGGGCAGAGCTTTAAGAGACATTTTAGCTTTTATATTTTATAAGATATATTTTTTGTAAGAACCACAATTAATACATATATTTATAATATATATATATATAATAAATATGTACATAAAGTGTTGTAATTATATTCCAACTCCGCGTTCTTCTTGGTCATCGCCCCTCGACCACACCACCACAAATAGATGCCTGTCCTGTGGGAAACACTGATTAGTGTGTGATTTTTTATTTTTTATTTTATTTATTTTTTTAGCAAAATCATCTGTCATACACGTGCAAAATGACACCGATATCGACCAGATTTAGAAAAAAGAGGAAGAAACAAGCTCAAACTGTTCAATATTTTATTGCATTTGATCATGTGTCACCTCAACCCATCAAATGAAAAACAAGTTATTCCTTTACAATCAAATATCCAGCACCATTCACGGTGCTAAACAGGGACGGCTTTAGGCAACTTTTTCTTTTTTTTTCTTCTTTTCTTTGCAACACAAAGCATGAGACCCGTGTCTCAGTAGAAGTATAAAGACAAAATACTCCAAACTGTAAGTGCAATAACTTATTGCCATGGCACATTATATAAAAATCAGAAGTGGAAATGCTTGGTTATTAGACAAAAAAGTGGCTCGGAAGCCGTTAGAAAATTAGAAAGCCATTCAAACGTAGTTAAAAGCCCTTCAGAAATAGCACAACTTTACAATTACTGGAAATATATCCGTGTGATACTTCAATGGTTTGGCTTTTGGAGGTCCACATAGGTCAAAGAAATGTACAAGCAACACAACATTATAATACACATCGTTTATATTCACACAAAACAACATCATTATCAGGATTTTTCAGTAGTATCATCAGGAAGAGAGCTGCAGTGGAGGAGGACCAACTTGTAAACAGGAATTCTCATAATTGACTTTTTTGTAGAAATGTGATTGGCATGTCTGTGAATACTCTCATTTGTTCAGGTCATGGTACTCTCTGGGTATTGACTCCATCACGACTGGTAGTTTTTGCTGAAGTCAGACTAGAGCTGTCCTACCTAGTACGGCTCGGGTCCGACTGGAGGGAAACGTCTCCAAGGCAACCTGAACAGTCCAATTGCAATTGAGTAAGCCATTCTGAATGAGGTTTTGAAGTTTCTGCCATGTATGTGTAATTATTAGCCTTAAAGGAGAACTGCACTTTTTTTTTTAATTTTTGCGTATTATTATTATGAGAGACAAGAAGATAGATGTACAGTACAAGCAAAACGTTTGGACACACCTTCTCATTCAATCATTTGATTATCTCTGGGTACCCTAGCACAACAACAACAAAAGTGGTAGTGCTTATCGATACGGTACTCGACGGTACCAATTTTCGATACTTTTGTTCGTTAATAATTGTTAAATGTTTAGAAATAAAAAAGTATACACAGTACAGACCAAATGTTTGGACACACCTTCTCATTCAATGTGTTTTCTTTATTTTCATGACTATTTACATTGTAGATTGTCACATCAAAACTATGAATGAACACATGTGTAGTTATGTACTTGACACAAAAAATGTGAAATAACTGAAAACATGTTTTATATTCTAGTTTCTTCAAAATAGCCACCCTTTGCTCTGATTACTTTTTTTGCACACTCTTGGCATTCTCTCGATGAGCTTCAAGACTGTTGGAAAACCATTTCAGAAGCTTGTCGCTCATCGAGAGAATGCCAAGAGTGTGCAAAAAAAGTAATCAGAGCAAAAGGGTGGCTATTTTGAAGAAACAAGAATACAAAACATGTTTTCAGTTATTTCAACTTTTTTTGTTATGTACAATCTACAATGTAAATAGTCATGAAAATAAAGAAAACGCATTGAATGAGAAGGTGTGTCCAAACTTTTGGCCTGCTCTGTATTATTTTTAATGCATTCTAACTTGAAAATAAAAGTCAGTTTACAATGGAGTTACTGGGAGGTCCTCTATTCCGACCAAAAAACCCAATAAGTAACCATCAAAAAACGGCCAACAATACTCCATTTACATTTTGTGACCTGAATTTAAATTATAACCAAGTATCAGTGATATTGTCATTATAAGCGCTAACGCAGACAAACTATTTTTAGCGGCGCGTCGTCACAGAGGGCTAACGCGCTAGTTACTGACGTCATGAGCTGGTGCGCTGCTTTCTCGCCTTGGAGGTCATGAAAGTTTATTCTAGATCATAAGTAATGCCTCTCACCCGGATAGTATAAGGATGAGGACATATTCCGACAAGTTGGTACACTTTGACAGCCAATTTAGAATCAGAAATGGTAAGAACGACACGAAAAGATGCTTGGTTCCACCCCACTTTTCTTCATCTAAATGGAAATATATGAGCATCCTATTAGTCGGCATCCTAATGACAGCAGACATTGTACAGTAAGTGATGTTTTATTGTGTTTGTTGGCTCCCAGGAAGTCTGCAGTGAGCAGTAATCAGTTATAGTGTTTAAAAAAAAAAAAGCGAACGTTGTGATGTGTTTTTGAAATTAATGCACTGTGTTTGCTTAAAACGATCAAAATACGTAAATACTAAATGTTATTATAAATATGCCCGTTACTACATTGCATGTATACTGTACATACTGTATATAAAACCTTAATGGAGGTGTTTGGATGTTTTTTTTGTTATGTTTTTTTTTTACTTTTGATCACATTTATTTGCTATTTAGAATGAATTTAAAAAAAAAATTCATCCGCCATAATGTCTTTCATGATTGTGAACCATAAGCAAAATTCTCCCCAAAAAGTGCAGTTCTGAGTTTTTTGGAATCACAGGTATTATGAGAGACAAGAAGACAAAATGATTTTTGGTTGTTTTTTTTTTTGCATTCGAACATGTAAAAAGAGGCTCATTCTAGGGAGCTAGCAGTGTAGCTAATGGGAGCAACAAATATACCTCTAAATCACTTTAAAAAGGCATTCAAAACCCGTCAAATGGTAAATGGGTTGTACTTGTATAGCGCTTTGACACTATTTCCACATTCACCCATTCACACACACATTCACACACTGATGGCGGACGCTGCCATGCAAGGCGCTAACCACGACCCATCAGGAGCAAGGGTGAAGTGTCTTGCTCAAGGACACAACGGACGTGACGAGGTTGGTGGAAGCTGGGGATCGAACCAGGAGCCCTCAGGTTGCTGGCACGGCCACTCTCCCAACCGCGCCACGCCCTCAACAATATTTAATTTACGTTCTGTACCCTGTATAATTACCAAATTGATTGATTGATTGATACTTTTATGAGTAGATTGCACAGTACAGTACATATTCCGTACAATTGACCACTGAATGGTAACACCCGTATAAGTTTTTCAACTTGTTCAAGTCGGGGTCCACGTTAATCAATTCATGGTATATGTAGCGACATTGTTATTTTAAGAGCGAACACTGAGGAACTCTCTTTCTAGCGTACTAACACATTGGCGAGAGATAAGCTAGCTTCTATGTAAGCACGAAACGCGTTTGAGTTTGTAATGCACAACACTGCGATAGAACACCGATTTGTAGTGACTTGAAAACATGAACAATCATATTACAGTATCTGTGAAGTATTAGCCCACATTTCATGTTTTGTTTCTACACACCTAGCTAGACATGTCTGTCATGATACACGCATGACGTTCTGTGTGTATCATGATCAATATAAAGTGTGACTCACACTGTTTGGTCCAGCTGGCCATGGACATTTTTCCTGGTTTATTTGGGGTAAGCACACCATTTATGTCGAAATAGCTTGTCTCCAAATTCCACGTTTGCAGCTTCGAGTCAATTTCTGTCTGCTCCAACGTTTTCACCCTCTTCTTCGTGCTCGCTTTTTTAAGTAGTATGTTCATTCAGCTTCAAAAAGATAAGGTTGTGAATCCTCATTTGTCCAAAAATAGTCGTGTTTGTTGTTTGTTACCAAGACTGCCATGATTAGAACACACACAAGCGTTTTATATCCGGAAGTAGGAACACACTGGAAGTCAGACGTGCGCTGCTATGGAAACAGAAATCAATGCGCGGAAGAAGTCAGTCCCGGAAATGATCAAAATACGGTAAATATTGAACATATTACATATTATTATGAAGGTGTCTGTTACTACATTATATATCGACTTGCACTGTGTATATAAAACGTTGATCCCATAGGGGTGATGGAAGGATGGGCAGCGCCTGAGAGCTGCAGCCTGCAACCATGGCCCCCCACTCCCTCCCCTCTGTTGCTAGATATATCGAGATGTACGTTGTAATATGTATACCTGCTTTGCTATGGAGGTTTTTTTCCCACTCCAGACTGGGCCCCCTTAGGAGCCCAGTCTAGATTGTATTTTTTTTACTCATCCTTCCCCAGCGTTTACCTTTCCTGTTCTGTAACCCTGTACACTGTTTGTTTGTCTAATCTTGAACGGGTTTGTGCTGAAAACAAAGTTTCGTTGTACTTGTGCAATAACAATAAAGACCTATCCTATTCTATCCTATCCTTGATGGAGGGTATTAAAGTTGTTTTAGAGGTCTTTGAAGGCTACAACGGTGATTCCCATTAGCCGCATTTTCCAAGCGTTTTTTATCGTCTTTAAAATCCTAATAAAAAATAAAAAAAAGACATATGTTTGTCTCTCAAAATGATTGTGAACGATAGATAAAATTCCCAAAAAAAGTGCAGTTCTCTGGTAAGAGTAAATAAATATGGCCTCATATATTGTCAATCGTTATTGATCACATGATTACACCAAGTCCTGAGATGAACTTGAAATTAAACTATTTAAAGAAATATTAGTACTTCCGGTTCAGAATTAAACAATCAACTAAAATATAATACTACAAATTTCTGTATCTTTTATAACACATATTCATTAGGGGTTTAACGGTATATGCTTTAGAATTCTTTGATACAGAAACGTCTCTTGGGTTTGGTATATATTAAAGTAAAGGACTGGAAGTTTGCTTCTAATCAGGCAACCAAGGCAATGTAGCCTGCTGTCCGCCATTTGGCTGACAATAACGCTAATGAGAGTCCAAAACATGGAGACTCTCATCCGTCGTGAAAGTCTTCAGTTTGGAAAAACTTTGCCTCAAGGTGAAATTAACAGACCAATATAAGTGGTGGCATGGCGTAGTGGGTAGAGCAACCGTAGTGGGTAGAGCAACCGTACCAGAAACCTGAGGGTTGCAGGTTCGCCTCTTACTATCCAAAAATCGCTGCCGTTGTGTCCTTGGGCGGGACACTTCACCCTTTGCCCCCGGTGCCACTCACACCGGTGAATTGAATGATGAATGATAGGTGGTGGTCGGAGGGGCCGTTGGCGCAAATTGCAGCCACGCTTCCGTCAGTCTACCCCAGGGCAGCTGTGGCTATGAAAGTAGCTTACCACCACCAGGTGTGAATGATTGATGGGTTCAACATGTAAAGCGACTTTGGGTACTTAGAAAAGCGCTATATAAATCCCAGTTATTATTATTATTAAGTGGATAAGATGAAAGCAGAGCAACGCTACAAACCAGAACTATTAATACTACACCTCAGCCAGTGACAGACTTTAATCTACTAAAAATAAAATAATCTAAAATGTTAAAACTCTACAGGAGCGTTCACACATTGCTGGGTTAGATGGCGGTTTGGCAATTTGCCGTCCTCTGCCGAAGACCGTGTAGACAGCGAACACAAAACCTGGTCGTCCGTCACTCATTCAACCCTGAGAACCGCAGGAACCCTTGGCAATTTGAATTGGGCTGTTCAAATTTCCTTTCGCCGTGTAAAAAAACGACGTCTCCGTTTTTGCACCGCGAGATACCATATTACTAGCACCACCATACGCCGGTCTCGTTTCCCTCCCGGACCTTCACCATGTGAACACGGCAAGAACATGGTGACTACACTCATGGAAAAGATACACGGAGGCACTCCGGTTGATGTGGAGGACTCTGCCGCCTTTCAGGGAGATGCGTGTTCAAAACGTTCAGAGAACGGCTTTCCGCCATCGTTGAGACACGGTTCATGGGGCTTTGAGATACTCCATCTAAACCGGCAACGTGTGAACGCCCCTTTACTGGTACACTTTGTCTGCGTCGTTGCACTTTCCCAAAAAGAATAGCCGTACTTTAAACAAGGTGCGTCCAAAATGGAGTCTGGGGGCAATTTTTGTCCTGCAACTTGTTTTTCATTGGTACTCAGTGTAATCTTAATCTAAAAGGAGCTCATTATTAATGAGATAAATTATTATATATTACACTAACTTTCTTTGTCACCTAAAAACAAAGTTTCTACAGCTCATAAGACTGATATTTACCTATCTTTAATGCATGAAATGTATGAAACTGGCCCAGCATCTTTCAACATTGACCCATGCTTTTGCTACATTTTTGTTCTATTTATTTGTTATTGGATAATTAGCTGCCAGAAGTTTGTGGTTTGTTGTATTGAAAAGAGATAAAGATCAAAAGCTGAATAGGTTCATGTTTTGCATTTTGTTCCCTTAATGCGGGGTCGGCAACTAGTGGCTTTCTCAAAAGGGTATGAAAATGGAAAAAGATGGGGGGAAAAATATATATTTTTTGTTTTAATATGGTTTCTGTAGAAGTACAAACATGAGACAAACCTTCCTGATAGTTAAAAATCTCACTGTTTGTATTAAACATGTTTCACTGATATATGTATTTGGCGAGCTCCTTTTTGTCCTACTAATTTTGGCGGGCCTTGAACTCACCGTAGTTTGTTTACAAATACAACCTTCTCCAACGCTGCCACAGAAAGACGTGTTTTTTATGCCACTCCTTCTTTGTCTCATTTTGTCCACCAAACGTTTTATGCTGTGGGTTCACGCAAAAGGTGGGCTTTGTTGATGGTATTGATTTGTTGGAGTGTGAGTCATATTTTGTCACTGCATGACTGCAAGCTGGCTGTATGTACATATTGCATCGTTATGCCTCGTTTGTAGGGATATTTAAGCTCATTTATTTTCCTTAACTTATGTCCTCTGTGTATATAATTTAGTTTTGCATGTCTAATGACACATTATCTGTATGTAATATTGACTGCATTTCTCATAGTTGTTTGTGTGCCATGTTGTTATAGAGCACCGCAAACGCTACCAAGCTTACAAAGATTGTAATAAATCTATTAAAAGAAGACAGCCTGACGTTTTCTTTCGCGTGGATTCACACATTATACCTTTGGCCAGTAAAAGCCAGTCATTTCTAGGAGTTATCTCACCCTCTAAGAAGCCTCCATTTCACTGTTTTCCAATGTTGTTAAAATGTGCAGAATAAATATTAATACGAAAATTTGCGCCAGCCTGCGACGCAGTCATTTTGATTGAAGGGAGTCTATTATAGCTAATACAGACACTTACATCATGTGTTGCCTTCAGTATAACACTTATATAATAAGGCTTTTAATTTTCTATTTTTTTTGTGGCTTCAGACATACCTTTTTTTTGTGTGTTTTTGGTCAAATATGGCTCTTTCAAACATTTTGGGTTGCCGACCCCTGCCTTAAGGTAATAACAAATAAACCGAACCATGACCATAACACCCAACTATGTGCCAAACCGTAAGTATGTTGTACCATTACGCCGCTAATATACAATGCAGGCCAAAAGTTTGGACACACCTTCTCATTTCAACGCGTTTTTCTTTATTTTCATGACTATTTACATTGTAGATTGTCACTGAAGGCATCAAAACTATGACACCTGTGAAGTGAAAACCCTTTCAGGTGACTACCTCTTGGAGCTCATCGAGAGAATGCCAGGAGTGTGCAAAGCGGTAATCAGAGCAAAGGGTGGCTATTTTGAAGAAACCAGAATATAAAACATGTTTTCAGTTATTTCACCTTTTTTGTTAAGTACATAACTCAAAATAAAGTTAAAGTACCACTGATAGTCACACACACACACTAGGTGTGGTGAAATTACCCTCTGCATTTGACCCATCCCCTTGTTTCACCCCCTCTGAGGTGAGGGGAGCAGTGAGCAGCAGCGGTGCACGCGCCCGGGAATCATTTTGGTGATTTAACGTCCAATTCCAACCCTTGATGCTGAGTGCCAAGCAGAGAGGTAACGGGTCCCATGTTTATGGTCTTTGGTATGACTCGGCCAGGGTTTGAACTCACGACCTACCGATCTCAGGGCGGACACTCTAACCACAAGGCCACTGAGCAGGGTTTCAGGTTTTTCCACATGTGTTCATTCATAGTTTTGATGCCTTCAGTGACAATCTACAATGTAAATAGTCATGAAAATAAAGAAAACGCATTGAATGAGAAGGTGTGTCCAAACTTTTGTCCTGTACTGTATATGTTGCTTATTTTACTTTTTGGAAATGATCACTAAGTGAATGGTCCCCAGTATTTCACTGAATCAAGATGGCCTCTGAGGATTATTACATCTGCTGATTGTCACAGCTGTGTTGGCCACTGCAATGTATCCTGTTATCTGTACAGTCTCTACCCGTTCATTTGACCTGCGTTATCATTAGTGCTCGCTGCAAAACTCCCCCATAGTACTTGACGATGACCGCTCAGGAGGCGCGGAACATCAAGTTGCCCAAGAAATGGCGGCACTGTGCTCCTTGGCCTTCATACGCAGCGCCGCTATGCTGGATGACTTGCGGTCTGGGTCGACATTGAGATCATAGCCATTCATTCCTCCGACCATTCCAGGTCCCCCGAAAAGACTGCCCATATGCGTCTGTCCCATGTGGCTGCTCCCTGGGCTGGGCACGCCCAGGAAATCGGAGACCCCACCGTGACCATGTGGATGAGGGGGCATACAGGGGGGCACGGTATCGCAGGGAACGACACAACCTGGCACGGGAGAAGCTCCATTGCTGCTACCGATCCATGATGGGTTCTGGATCTGAAAGCAAAGAGCAAAGGGGGTGATACCACAACAAACCAGTCATATTCTCTGATGATGAAATTAACGGTGGACTTATTTACCTGCGCATAGTTCTCTGGCCGAGTTAGGAGAGGCAGCTCATAAGTAGTAGAGAAATGTGTTCGGACCTGTTGCATCTGACCAAAGCGCTCCCTCTTCCTCCATTTGGCTCTGCGGTTCTGGAACCACACCTAGAAAGAAAGCTACTCATCAGGAAACAAATTCTCAATACTGACTTGCAGTGTTCCGTCCCAGCCACCGTAGTGGCTGGTGGTGGAAGGAGCTCTCAATCAATCAATGTTTACTTATATAGCCCTAAATCACGAGTGTCTCAAAGGGCTGCACAAGCCACAACGACATCCTCGGCTCAGATCCCACATCAGGGCAAGAAAAACTCAACCCAATGGGATAACAATGAGAAACCTTGGAGGGGACCGCAGATGTGGGGACCTCCCCCCGCCCCCCTGGGCGACCGGTGCAATAGACGTCGAGTGGATCTAACATAATATTGTGAGAGTCTAGTCCATAGTGGATCTAACATAATAGTGAGAGTCCAGTCCATAGTGGATCTAACATAATAGTGTGAGAGTCCAGTCCATAGTGGATCTAACATGATATTGTGAGAGTCCAGTCCATAGTGGATCTAACATAATATTGTGAGAGTCCAGTCCATAGTGGATCTAGCATAATAGTGAGAGTGCAGTCCATAGTAGGGCCAGCAGGGGACCATTCAGAGCGGCGACAGGTCAGCAGCGCAGAGACGTCCCCAACTGATGCACAGACGAGTGGTCCACCCTGGGTCCCGACCCTGGACAGCCAGCGCTTCATCCGTGGCCACCGAACCTGTGCCCCCACACTTGTGTCATCCTTTTGTGTTCCTGATGTTTCCCTCTTGATTTCATGTGGGTTTTTTTTGCCTTTTGGTTGGGGATCCTTTGGGACTGTGTGACAAGGGGTGGCACTTTTGTGACCCTAGCTGTGCTTTTTTGTGAACTTCTGACCTTTGTGAACTTTGTGGTCCCCTTTATTTACAAAAGTACCGAAATACATTTTGGTACCGGTACCGGTACCAAAATATTGCTATCGGGACAACACTAGAGGGAACGTTGCTGACTTGTGAACCGAAGGTGCTGAAGCGTAGTCACAGACGTGACCATTCTCTACCCTGTACAGAAAGGCAAATCAATTCTGGGGCACATGAAAGTCCGGAGCCAGGTTTTTGGACTTGACGTGTCTTTAAAGTGTCATCCACATGGAGCTATTCATGTGAAAATGGAGCGTTTCCCATGGTTGCTTGGGGTTTTTTTTAGTCCTCCCTTTGATACGCAGGCGTCTGCCTCCCTTCAGACTGCCAGCGTCGACAGACGGACATCTGGGCCTGTAGCCGTTCATAAATCATTTTGAGAAAGGTGTGCTCTCCCTGGCACGTCCACATCACATCACGGGATGCAAGAGGGAATCCCTCCGCATGAGCCATGAAATAATGTTTAACCAAAGTGTTTGCCGGTTTTCAGTCTGAATCGGGCTATACTGACGTTGGAACTCTTCAGCCTCGAGTTTGTGCCGATGGCTTAGTGAAGAACAAGCGGGGCTGAAAGTGTCATAAAAGAAGCTTTATGTGGATTTGCTCTGAAGTAAGAAGGAAATTAATATTGTGAATTAGCTTTGTCCGCAAGAATAACAGCGTCTGGCCAGGTTTTATGCTGCAACCAAGAACCGAGTCAGTGCCTGATCTCTCCTGGCAATTATAGTTCAAATGGTTTTCTACACCAAAATTCATCTATTTCTTCTTCTTCTCCAGATTTTGGCACGCTCTACCTTCCACGTCTTTCATCCAATTCAAACCGTGAATCATAAATCACGGGGTTTCCCTTGAAAAATTCCCAGATTTCCCAGAATTCCTAATTTCGGGAAAATGTTTCCCATTCAAAATTAATTGGCCATTTTTTCAAACTTCCACCATTTCCACATTTGTCAACCGATACAAACCATTCCACCTTCAACATATTCCACTCATTCTGGACATTCAAACCATCATTTCAAAGTTTAAAAAAATTCCAGGAATTCTGAGGATTCCGATTTTTTTCAACCCCTTTTTTCACCCTTTTTTCTGTCGACTACTTCTTGTACATTTTTCAACCCACTTCAACCGTTCCACCGTCAAAATATTCCTCTTAATCAGGACAAAAAACGACGTTGTTTTTAACTGCAAAAATTCCCGCTTTTCCTGAAATTCCAGGAATTCCGTAATACCATTTCTCAATTAAAAAAGTTTCTACTTCAACATTTCTCGACCGTTTTGGAAGATTCCAACACCAACCATTTAAACTAATTCTGAACATTCAAATTCTTTTGTATTTTCAGGAAAATTCCCGCTTTTCCCGAAATCCCCAAATTTCAATGAAGTTCCCATTGAAATAAATGGAACATTTTTCCCATTCGAAATGAATTGGCCATTTTTTTTCAAACTTCCACGATTTCCACATTTGTCAACCGATTCAAACCAGTCCACCTTCAACATATTCCACTCATCCTGGACATTAACAAATCATTTCAGACTAAAAAAAAAAAATCCAGGAATTCACAGACTTCCTGTTTTTTCAACCCCTTTTTTCACCCTTTTTGCTGTCGATTACCTCTTCCACATTTTTCAACCCACTTAAATCGTTCCACCGTCAAAACATTCCTCTTAATCAGGACCAAAAAAAAGCCTTTTTTTTTTAAACTGCAAAAAACTGCAAAAATTCCCGCTTTTACTTAAATTCTAGGAATTCCGTAATACCATTCCTCAATTAAAAATGTTTCTACTTCAACATTTCTAGACCGTTTTGAAAGATTCCAACACCAACCATTTAAACTAATTCAGAACATTCACATTTTTTAGCATTTTCAGGAAAATTCCTGCTCTTCATGAAATTCCCAAATTTCAATGAAGTTCCCATTGAAATGAATGGGACATTTTTCCCATCCAAAATGAATTGGCCGTTTTTTCAAACTTCCACCATTTCCACATTTGTCAACCGATTCAAACCATTCCGCCTTCAACATATTCCACTCATCCTGGACATTCAATTAATTCAAAGTAAAAAAAAAAAAATCCAGGAATTCTGAGGATTCCTGTTTTTTCAACCCCTTTTTTCACCCTTTTTTCTGTCGACTACCTCTTCCACATTTTTCAACCCACTTCAACCGTCAAAACATTCCTCTTAATCAGGACAAAAAACAACGTTTTTGCTAAATCTGCAAAAATTCATGCTTTTCCTGAAATTCCAGGAATTCCGTAATACCATTTCTCAATTAGAAATGTTTCTACTTCAACATTTCTCGACCGTTTTGAAAGATTCCAACACCAACCTAATTCAGAACATTAAATTTTTTCTGCAATGAATATGATTCATTAGTATCGCGGTATTATAGTAGTACCGGTATACCGTACAACCCTAGACGCAACAAAGGTATGTAAATATTTTTACGTGAATCAATACCTAGTACCGTATTTTTCGGAGTATAAGTCGCTCCGGAGTATAAGTCGCACCGGCCGAAAATGCATAATAAACAAGGAAAAAAACATATAGACGTCACACTGGAGTATAAGTCGCATTTTTGGGGAAATGTATTTGATAAAAGCCAACACCAAGAATAGACATTTGAAAGGCAATTTAAAATAAATAAAGAATAGTGAACAACAGGCTGAATAAGTGTACGTTATATTAGGCATAAATAACCAACTGAGAACGTGCCTGGTATGTTAACGTAACATATTATGGTAAGAGTCATTCAAATAACTATAACATATAGAACATGCTATACGTTTACCAAACAATCTGTCACTCCTAATCGCTAAATCCCATGAAATCTTATACGTCTAGTCTCTTACGTGAATGAGCTAAATAATATTATTTGATATTTTACGGTAATGTGTTAATAATTTCACACATAAGTCGCTCCTGGCCAAACTATGAAAAAAACTGTGACTTATAGTCCGAAAAATACGGTACTACAGACAGAATTCGGTCTTTACCTATAAAAGTGCTGACCTTGGTACCCATCCCTTGTTTTAGACATTCAGTAATTTTTAATCAAATGGACGCTGATAAATAATCCACAACTCTATTCTTTTTCTCACATCCTTTTGCAAGAAAATAACAGCACCGTGAGTGTCTTTGTTTGTTGGTTGTCCGATGCTTATTCCCTCCAGAAGAAACTGAAGAGTAAAGAGTTCTTGAGTTGTAATTTGGTTGAATCCCAGCCAAATTAGCGCTCGGTTTTCGCAGTCCCTGACGCTGCCCTCAGCCAGCCCTTTTAAATACGCCTCCTATTTCTCATGTACCAGTCATCTCTGTCGTATTTGTAAAGAAAAAAACCAATAATCATTGTTTTGTACGCGCTCGCAAAGTACCCCAAAGTGCGTTCGTTTTTAGGCAATTTTCTTCGGACCACAAGCGGGTTCATTTTTCAAAAAGGCGAGCGTGTAAGCCTTCCTCCCGTGGCACATATAGATGATGTTTTTGTCCAAAGCTGACGTGAAGAAATCTCACTCCCGACATTCCTCGGGTCAGCTGGCGAGATTAGCCTCCCAAAGTTGTAAACTGATACTTAAGGTTGTGGCTGCACCTCAGTGTCAAGGTGAGGGGTTGTAGCCCCCGCGAATTAAATCACATGTTTGCAGGAGAGCTTGGAGTCTGTTACATCCCCAGAGGTTTGCTTCCAGGGGGAAGTTATTGTTTGATGTTGTCCACGTCCTTTTCTCTGCTTTGTTCTGAACCATCTGAAATCATTAAACACGAGTTTCCGAATGAGATGTTCAATAGGGACCCTGATTTGTTTGATTTTCCCTGACGTTACTCTAAATACATACGGTATACGCCTTTTTGGAGGTTTAAGCCTTCTCTTGCTTTCATAATAAAATCATGATCTGTTTTTAGGAATTTGGGGGTAAAAAAGCTTTTTATCTGAAAGCGAAAGCAGATTTTTTTATAAACTTGGGTCAATTACCGTGTTTTTCGGACTATAGGGCGCACCGGATTATAAGGCGCACTGCCGATGAGCGGGTCTATTCAGGTTTATTTTCATACAAAAGGCACATTAAAGGAGTCATATTATGATTTTTTTCTAAATGTAAAAGACTTTCTTGTGGTCTACATCAGTAGTCCCCAACCACCGGCCCAGGGGCCGGTAACGGTCATGACGCATTTGCTACCGGGCCGCACAGAAACACTAATTAATTTATGAACTAATGCATTTTCTCCAACTTAACTTTGGCCTGTCCCACTAAACACTAATAAGCTTCTTAATAGATGTATATTACGTACTCCTTTGTTAAAGTACATGGGACAATGCACATTAATGGACATATAAAATGTTAATGTGCCAGATTCTAGCCAAAGGATAATTTTTTGGCTGTTTTTATCTGCCACACGTACAATAGAAAGCCGGTCCGTGAAAATAATGCATACATTAAACCGGTCCCTGCTGGAAAAAAGGTTGGGGAACCCTGGTCTACATAACATGTGATGGTGGTTCTTTGGTCAAAATGTTGCATAGATGATGTTTTACAGATCATCTTCAAGGCGCTTTCTGACAGTCGCTTCAGGATGCGCCGTTTTGTGGGCGGTCTTATTTACAAGGCTCACCTTCGACAGCGTCTTCTCCCCGTCATCTTTGTTGTAGCGGTGTAGCGTGCAAGGATGGGAGTGGAAGAAGTGTCAAAAGATGGAGCTAACTGTTTTAATGACATTCAGACTTTACTTCAATCAATAACGGAGCAGCATCTTCTCATCCGTGGCTCACAAGTGCAACAACAACGCCCGAAATGTGTCCCGTGAAATATCGTAAAGTTGGTGATACTTAGTATGGGGAACAAATATTCACCATTAATTAGTTGCTTATTAACATGCAAATTAGTAACATATCAACTCTTAATTAGTCATTATATAGTACTTATTAATGCCTTATTCTGCATGGCCTTATTATACAACCAGTAAGCCATTAACTAAGAGTCTTCTCTCAATAACCTCAGAATTATTGCTTATTAGTAACCCTAACCCTAACCCTAACCCTTATATGTTCACCTAGTGTCCAAATAACTCTAAATTAAGTCTTTGTTACTTTAATAAGCAACTAATTAATGGTGAATATGTTCCCCATACTAAAGTGTTACCCTAAAGTTCCTTGGGTGAATAATGTATAACTCACTACACCGGTATGTTTTAGCGCTTTCATGGCGAGTTTACTGACAGATAAAAGTAAGAACTTTACACTACTTTATATTAGAAATGGCAACAGCGGAGCATGAATGTCCCTTAACAAAAAGATAGAGAAATAGAAGAAGCTTATCGGCTACAGTGTTGGCGGAAGCGCGCACATTTTCAGTACTTATGCAGATCCCAAATACAGATCAGCAGGTACCAGAAGGTAAGAAAAGTTGCTTTTGCATAATATTGTGAAACAAAACGCCAGATAATGTCCTACCTTATACACACACCATAATAATACTGGTATGTTGAAGCACAGTACAATCCATCAAGCGGTGCGGTTTCCTAGCTTACCAAAGTCGTGCTAAAACATTTTGATAGATTTTTGAGCGCCGTGTGTAATGTTCTATATTTTCAATGGAACATATAACGTTTTTGGTGTTGTTTACTTGAGTCATATTGCAGTGTACACGTATCTCTTATGTGTGACTGCCATCTACTGGTCACACTTATCATTAAACCATGTACCAAATAAAATAGCTTTGAGGGTGGGTAGCACAATCAACATCATTCCGTACATTAGGCGCACCGGGTTATAAGGTGCACTGTCGAGTTTTGAGGAAATTAAAGGATTTTAGTGTGCCTTATATTCCGAAAAATACGGTAATTAAAAAAAACATACAATGTAAAATATTTGTTTGCATTTAGGATGTAAAAATGTACGGTATTAATGATTAACCGCAGTGAAACTCCTGACATATTTGAATAAAATGATCATAAACCCGTGATTGAAAACTGCACTCTGACTCACGGATGAGTGATTTACTGAAAAAGCAGAGACATAAACATCTTCCCTCATTGTTAACATCATACCATAATCTAAACTTGTATAAACACATTGTTGTCTGATAAACCAACCAGGGGTGTCCAATCTATCTCGATCTGACCCGCGGGATGTCTTCGAACAATTTATACAAAAATCTTAAAAATATTACTCTATATTAGTGATGTATGGATCCAACTTGAAATATTGATACCCCCAATACCAGATCTTTATGCTCTAATATCGATGCTCAAATCAAAACATTGATACTTTTGATACTTTAGGTAATAATGTATTTCATTAGCAGGAACTTAGTGTAAAGAAGGGGTATCGAACTTGTTTTCATCGAGGGCCACATTGCAGTCATGGCTGCCCTCAGAGGGTCGTTTGTAACAGTGAATGTAAGAATATAAAAGTATAATCGCCTCATTATATTATTGCCTATGCATTTGGTTATTTCATTTTTGTCTGTACAAATTGATGGATAACTTGCTTTGTCAAAGTGACAAGCAGATTTTAAGTATTTATTGTTATTTTTAAAATAATAATAATAATACTTTTTAATAATAATTAGGGTTGCTAAAAATTCTTTTTTATCACATTGAAAACCCAATTGTTTTTTAGTAATTTTCAAAAATCAAATTTATTTTACATTTTTGACGAATTAATTTAAAAACAAATTTTTTTAGGCCATATCTATGCTTACTTGGTGCATGTATGTGTCATACGTCAGCAACTAAAAGGAGGTTTTGTAACCTGTAAGCTGTTTTGTTAAGGTGTTGTTATTATTATACCAAATAACACATTGCAAAAATCAGTTTGAATCGAGAATCGTGTTGAATTGACTATTGATTATGAATCAAATCCTCCCAAGTATTGGAATCGAATGGCGAGGTGCCCAAAGATTCACACCAATAACAATTGAATATTTGTATATATATATCAAAGTTTTTAAAACATATGAAATTCCATGTTTTCTGTCAAAATGGAAACAATGAAAACATTTAGTAAGAAAGATGAAGTATCCACATTATTCTCAGGCTTTCGAGGGCCACATTAAATGACGTGTCGGGCCGGATCTGGCCCCCGGGCCTTGAGTTTGACACATGTGGTGTAAAGTAACTAAATCATTAAAATCTTGTCTAAATGAAAAGCTACTGATTTCGGGACCAACTTTTTCTTGAGCCTACGTAAGTATGTAATGCACACTCTGCTGTGCGCAGTCATTCAGTTTTTCATTTGTTTATTGAAGAAAATGACTGGCAATTAAAATGAGTCACTCATCATTACCAAGCAGCAAGCATATGTATCCTTTAATCGTAGGCTTTTTGGAGACTCAACTTAAAGAGTTGAATATAAATAAGATAAGGCATTCAGTGCAGAATAAAGCCAACACTTGTTTTAGCCTGTGATTTTTATGTGGTTTGAAGATGATTTCACAAGAGCAGAAACTCTTGAATACAGTAATTAAAATGTTTTACCAGACACATTTTATTTGCACAAAGTACCAGTATTAGGTTGATATCGTCGATCGTTAAGAAAATCAGTGGTATGGCACGTCACTATTTCATATGAATAAGTACACAGCATTAGACAAAGATGAGTATTTATATTTGATGACTTGGTGTGTTACTCGATGATTTTTAAAGTCTTCTTCTTTTTCTTCCACTTCTTGTTTTATGGCAGTGCACTCAACGTTAAAGGTGCATCACCACATGCTGTATTGGAGTGTGAACCATAGTCTTCTCAATCACATACATATATTCCTTCCCATACTAAATTATATTGAATAAACCCGTTTCTTCTAAAAACTTCACTAAAATGTCCTTGTTGCTGCTTAGCCCTTTGAGAGTGACCTCCTTTTGTCCATGTCTTCTAACTTCCTCTCTTAGTTTTTTCTTTTCTCTTCGTTATTTCCCACAATGAATGACTGCGTGTTCCACTGACCTTACCTCATTGCACAGCTGTCTCATAATCCTGTTGGGAGTTTACTTATAAGGTGCAATGTCTTATTCAGTCTGGTGTAACCTAATCTAATGCGTGGTATGATTTCTTCCCCATTTGGGCTCCCACTTACAGTTTTTCCCGCTCCGACTGTGTTCTGTATTGCATGTACGTGTCTTCCTGTTGTACTCGTGTCCCAATGTGATTGCCACACTTTCAAAATATTTCCTTTACTAATAATGTTGCCTCTGTCTTACTGAGAGGTATGTCTTTGAGCTGCTTTACCGTTATTGTCTGCTTTGCCAGCTGATGTGCCTATTTATTGCCCTTTATGCACATATTTATATACTGTATAGCAATCCAATTAACCCTTTTCATCTATGGTGCAAATAAAAGTCAGAAACAACACAAGTCAACATAAATGTGCCACACAAAGTAACATGCCCACTTAAGCCTTATGGACATTATTAAAAAAAACATTTAAGCACCATAGACATGTTATAATTAAAACCATCTAATGCAGGGGTGTCAAACTCATTTTAGATGGGGGGCCACATGGAGAAAAATCTACTCCCAAGTGGGCCGGACTGGTAAAAATAAAGACAACTTCAGATTGTTTTCTTTGTATAAAAATAGAACAAGCACATTCTGAAATTGTACAAATCATAATGTTGAGGTTTTTTACACTTACATTACATGTTGGGTTAATAGTATCCTATCTTTATTTGTCGTTATTTATATTCTCTGAATAAATTATGTGATAATGTTCATCAGTCAACACATTAGTGTTAATTTTCAATCTATCAAGATAAAAAAATATATATAAAAATCAAATTACAGTATGTTATTTATGTAGTTTGATCATTTTCCTCGACTGATTTACTAACATCATGTGGTTTATTTTGTACATCATCTACAAAGATACAAAGGATTGCTATTGCGGCATCTAGTGGACACATTTAAAACAGCCGTTTCTTTCATTCAAAATTTTTAAGTTAATTTTTATACTTAGCAAACTCATCCCACGGGTCGGATAAAACCTGTTTGCGGGCCTGATCCAACCCTCGGGCCGTACGTTTGACACCCCTAATCTAATGCCACTACAAATCATAACGGCTAATATGCAAAACGCTCTCTACGTACATTTTGCCATGTTTTGTGCATTTTAGCTGTTTTTGAAGGTCGTCTGTGAAGTAAACAAGGTAGGAGTCAGACTTTCACATACTTTTAATATTCAATGTTTTATCGTTTTTACTTCATATTGTGATGTTGTCATGGTCTAATGGGGTGGACGGGGAGGCTGTTAATCACAGTTAAAAGTTATATGTTGTTTAGTCCGTTAGCTTGCTTTAATTAATATTGAAGTGTGTGATCATTTCCTGATAGTATTGTAAATCCTGCATCCTTCATTCATGTACACCTTATCCTAGTTACGTCACAGTTACTACGCTGCTGTGGGCCGAGAAAAATGTCTGTACAGCAGAATATTGGTCATTTCCCGCCCGCCAAAATTCGGTTTTATCGTAGATTATATTGTATTTTTTTACAAGTTTGTCCTGTTCGGTAAACTTCCCTCTTCAATTTGGTATTAAATCAATATGCAGACTTAAATCTTTGTACACAAGTCTTTGTGTACAGCTGTGTAAACTCAATTAGCACACACACATACTCTCACAGTTGAGGACACGGATTTGGAATACTTAATAAAAACGATATAAAGGTTTTGTCTTAACATTGTACCTGCAAAGGTACTGCAACTTTCTTGACATGAAGAAATTTAGCTGCTGTATTAAGTTTATTTACATGCTTTATTTAATTACAAAAAGTTTGGACACTCCTGAACTGAAATGTTTAAAAGTGCACATTGAAGCTACAGGCTGTGCTTTCCTAGCACAGAGAGATTAGAGTGAGTACCGTATTTTTCGGACTATAAGGCGTACTTAAAATCCTTTACTTTTCTCAAAAATCGACAGTGCGCCTAATGTACGGAATAATTTTGGTTGTGCTTACCGACCTCGAAGCTATTTTATTTGGTACATGGTGAATTGAAAAGTGTGACCAGTAGATGGCAGTCACACATAAGAGATACGTGTACACTGCAAT
Source organism: Nerophis lumbriciformis (assembly GCF_033978685.3). NCBI lineage: Eukaryota > Metazoa > Chordata > Actinopteri > Syngnathiformes > Syngnathidae > Nerophis > Nerophis lumbriciformis. Next base: position 9,187,145 of record NC_084557.2, on the reverse strand, counting down.
ATGACTCAAGTAAACAACACCAAAATGTTATGTCATTGAAAATATAGAACATTACACACGGCGCTCAAAAATCTATCAAAATGTTTTAGTACGACTTTGGTAAGTTGTGAAGCCGCACCGCTTGATGGATTGTACTGTGCTTCAACATAGGAGTATTATTATGGTGTGTGTGTATAAGGTAACCCATATTTGCCGTTTTGTTTCGCAATATTATGCAAAAGCAACTTTTCTTACCTTCTGGTACCCGCTGATCTGTATTTGGGATCTGCATAAATCCTGAAAATTTGCGCGCGTCCCCCTTTGTAGTCCGTGCCGAAACCGTACTAATAAACTTCTTCTTTTTCTCTATCTTCTTGTTATGGGACATTCATCCTCCGCTGTTGCCATTTCTAATATAAAGTAGTGTAAAGTTCTTACTTATATCTGTCAGTAAACTTGCCATGAAAGTGTTAAAACATACCGGTGTAGTGAGTTTACATTATTCACCCAAGGAACATTAGTTATTAGAGTTTTCACGGGAAACATTTCCGGCATTGTTGTTGCACTCGTGAGCCACGGATGAGGAGATGCTGCACCGCTATTGATTAAAGTAAAGTCTGAATGTCATTAAAACAGTTAGCGCCATCGTTTGACACTTCATCCACTCCCGTCCTTGCACGCTACACCGCTACAACAAAGATGACGGGGAGAAGACGCTGTCAAAGTGGAGGCACGTAAATAAGACCGCCCAAAAAACGGCGCTACCTGAAGTGACTGTCAGAAAGCGACTTGAAGATGATCTGTAAAACATCATCTATGCGAGTGTTTTTCAAAACTAAGTTCAATCCAATCCAATCCACTTTATTTATATAGCACATTTAAACAACAAAATGTTTCCAAAGTGCTGCACAACAATATTAAACACAATTAAAAACAATATAAAATAAATATGATTAAAAACAATTTCAAAGGGTAAAACCAATTAAAACAGTAAATAGAAATCAAAAATTTTAAAAACACAGAGGACCACACAACTCACGTAGTGTTAAAAGCCAGAGAATAAAAGTGGGTCTTAAGACGAGACTTAAAACACTCCACTGTGGGAGCAGTTTGAACATGGAGGGGCAGAGTGTTCCACAGCTTAGGGCCGACCACATAGAAGGCCCCGTCTCCCCTGGTTTTAAGTCTCGTCTTGGACACCACGAGCTGGAGCTGGCTCTCGGGCCTCAGACCCTCAGAGCGCGCGCAGGATTGTAAGTTTGGATGAGGTCCGAGATATACAGAGGTGCCAGTCCATGTAAAGCTTTAAAAACAAACAGCAAGGTTTTAAAATCAATTCTAAAATGAACAGGGAGCCAGTGCAAACTCTCAAGGATTGGGTTAAGTTGACAGTAAAAAGTCGTTGTGGCATTTGTTGGGTATGACTTAGCTCTCGTCTCAAAGTAGGTGTACTGTCACCACCTGTCACATCACGCCCTGACTTGTTTAGACTTTTTTGCTTTTTTCCTGTGTGTAGTGTTTTAGTTATTGTCTTGCACTCCTATTTTGGTGGCTTTTTGTCTTTTTTAGGTATTTTCCTGTAGCAGTTTCATGTCTTCCTTTGAGCGATATTTCCCGCATCTACTTTGTTTTAGCAATCAAGACTATTTAAGTTGTTTTTATCCTTCTTTGTAGGGACATTGTCATGTCATGTTCGGATGTACTTTGTCTTTGCTCCACAGTAAGTCTTTGCTGTCATCCAGCATTCTGTTTTTGTTGACTTTGTAGCCAGTTCAGTTTTAGTTTTGTTCTGCATAGCCTTCCCTAAGCTTCAATGCCTTTTCTTAGGGGCACTCACCTTTTGTTTATTTTTGGTTTAAGCATTAGACACTTTTTTTTTACCTGCACGCTGCCTTCCGCTGTTTCCAACATCTTTAAAGCAATTAGCTACCGGCTGCCACCTACTGATATGGAAGAGTATTACACGGTTACTCTGCCGAGCTCTAGACAGCACCGACACTCAACAAAACACATCATTTGCAGACTATAATTACTGGTTTGCAAAAAATATTTTCAACCCAAATAGGTGAAATTAGATCATCTCCCACGGCACACCAGACTGTATCTCACGGCACACAGTGGTTGAAAAACACTGATCTATGCAACATTTTGACCAAAGAACCACCATCACATGTTATGTAGACCACAAGGAAGTCTTTTACATTTAGAAAAAAAAATTATAATATGACCCCTTTAATGCGCCTTATAATCTGGTGCGCCTTTTGTATGAAAATAGACCCGCTCATCAGCAGTGCACTTTATAAATATGGTCCGGAAAATAGGGTAAAAGAGTGCCCACAAAACAGCGGTTTCAGAAAGTGGCTTAAAGGGGAACATTATCACCAGACCTATGTAAGCGTCAATATATACCTTGATGTTGCAGAAAAAAAGACCATATATTTTTTTAACCGATTTCCGAACTCTAAATGGGTGAATTTTGGCGAATTAAACGCCGTTCTAATATTCGACGTCACATCGGGAAGCAATCCGCCATTTTCTCAAACACCGAGTCAAATCAGCTCTGTTATTTTCCGTTTTTTTCGACTGTTTTCCGTACCTTGGAGACATCATGCCTCGTCGGTGTGTTGTCGGAGGGTGTAACAACACGAACAGGGACGGATTCAAGTTGCACCAGTGGCCCAAAGATGCGAAAGTGGCAAGAAATTGGACGTTTGTTCCGCACACTTTACCGACGAAAGCTATGCTACGACAGAGATGGCAAAAATGTGTGGATATCCTGCGACACTCAAAGCAGATGCATTTCCAACGATAAAGTCAAAGAAATCTGCCGCCAGACCCCCATTGAATATGCCGGAGTGTGTGAGCAATTCAGGGACAAAGGACCTCGGTAGCACGGCAAGCAATGGCGGTAGTTTGTTACCGCAGACGAGCGAGCTAAACCCCCTGGATGGCTTGGCTCACACCGTCCCTTAAACTGGACAGATCAGCTTTCAGGAAAAGAGCGCGGATGAGGGTATGTCTACAGAATATATTAATTGATGAAAATTGGGCTGTCTGCACTCTCAAAGTGCATGTTGTTGCCAAATGTATTTCATATGCTGTAAACCTAGTTCATAGTTGTTAGTTTCCTTTAATGCCAAACAAACACATACCAATCGTTGGTTAGAAGGCGATCGCCGAATTCGTCCTCGCTTTCTCCCGTGTCGCTGGCTGTCATGTCGTTTTCGTCGGTTTCGCTTGCATACGGTTCAAACCGATATGGCTCAATAGCTTCAGTTTCTTCTTCAATTTCGTTTTTGCTACCTGCCTCCACACTACAACCATCCGTTTCAATACATGCGTAATCTGTTGAATCGCTTAAACCGCTGAAATCCGAGTCTGAATCCGAGCTAATGTCGCTATAGCTTGCTGTTCTATGCGCCATGTTTGTTTGTGTTGGCTTCACTATGTGACATCACAGGAAAATGGACGGGTGTATATAACGATGGTTAAAATCAGGCACTTTGAAGCTTTTTTAAGGGATATTGCGTGATGGGTAAAATTTTGAAAAAAACTTCGAAAAATATAATAAGCCATTGGGAACTGATTTTTTAATGGTTTTAACCATTCTGAAATTGTGATAATGTTCCCCTTTAAAGAAGGTCTGTAAAACAAAATCGCTGCAAAATTTTGAGCAAATAAGTAGTGTTTTAAATCGTAATATGACCCCTTAAATGAGTGTAATAGTTCATCAGCGTTTGTCATGATCCCACGTTTGTTGTCCCCCAACCCTGACCCTCCCACCTCCCTTTTATGTTTGAGAGGGGAAGTGGGGATATTGGAAAGTGAGATGGGAGAATGTTCCAACTGGAGCTTGTTTTCATTTCATGTTTAATTTCCTGACGCCAAAGCCCGTGGCTTTCCGCTGCTCACCCCTCTGACCTCTCGGAGGCGTGCAGACGAAGGCGACCGAGCAGGCGCACACATTTACATAGCACCGTGTCCTTTATCCGTCACTGAGCCTGTTCCCTTTGCAGGAACGCTCCTAATGTCAAGGAGCAATGACAGCCCAGGCACATATGTTACCCTATGTGTTGGTGTGTCGTGTTTCACGGAGGCCTTTGAACGGCTGGAGGAAGGGGACACGAGCCAAATAGTTTGGCAAAGAGATCATTCGTGGAGCAATATGAAGTCACATGTGTCTTGTTACTGCGCCGCATCTTCACTTTTCCCATTAGATAGTCTCGTGGCGTCTTTGCACTTGCATAATGCCGCCTACTCCCTTATAGGGCTGTCTCGATACCAATATATTGGTGCCGGTACCAGAATGTATTTAGATACTTTTCCATACATTTTGATACTTTTCAAAATAAAGCGGACCACAGGCTGCTGGCTTTATTTTAACAAAAAAAATCATATGACACATTAGGGATGTCCCGATCCGATATTTGGATTGGATCGGCTGCCGATATTTGCCAAAAATTGCGTATCGGCAAGGCATGGGAAAATGCCGATCCAGATCCAGTTTAAAAAAAAACTCCGGTCCGTGTTTTCCAACGCACCTATTTAAATAATACATTCCACTTTTCTGCTCCTCCGTAATTTCCGTTCCGCATTTTCCAGCACACCTTCAACACATCCACAATTCTCACGCAGTTGCTTTTAGCTGCTGGCATTACACAACAGGCTCTTCTCACTCTTTCCTGTGTCTCCCTCTCACAGACAGCAAGCGCACCTTCTTACACACGTCACATACTGTCACGTCATACGTCACATATTGTCACGTCATACGTCACATACTGTCACGTCATACGTCACATACGTATGCGTTCTCTCCCAGCAGAGAGCGAGGTAGCGGCATGGCTAACGTTAGCTGTGATGCTAGCGCAGCTGCTAAGGTGCGCGCCTGCTCAAGCGTCCTCTACGCACGGCAAATCTATGCCACGCACAAAATCAAATAAAAAAATAAGCGCATAACAATTTTCGACACACGGACACGACAGAGAAAACAGTTTTCGTCATCATTGTTCAAATATTGTGACGTCTGTCGAGACACTTATCTCCATTCGGTGCCACACGTCCACACCATCAAAATGGCAAAAATTTCCAGATCAACACCGTATGAAAAAATTAGTGATTTTTTTAGTTGTGATTTCCTTCTCTGCATGGAAGTTTAAAAGTAGCATATATTAATGCAGTATGAAGAAGAATGTTTTAATGTAGACATGCAAGCCTTGAAAGAACATTTTGAAAATCAAGACTACATTTCCTGCAAATGGGTGCATTTCTACCCTATATTTTAACTTTAGATTTATTCTCATATCAAACTCTTTTGGCTGTCTTTTTGACACTTACATCCGGCGCCCCCCTCCACACCCTGGATTATAAATAATGTAAATAATTCAATGTGATTATCTTGTGTGATGACTGTATTATGATGATAGTATATATCTGATAGTATATATCTGTATCATGAATCAATTTAAGTGGACCCCGACTTAAACAAGTTGAAAAACTTATTGGGGTGTTACCATTTAGTGGTCAATTGTACGGAATATGTACTTCACTGTGCAACCTACTAATAAAAGTCTCAATCAATCAATCAAAACACATAGAATCATCATACTGCTGTGATTATATGCATCAAGTGTTCATTCAAGGCTAAGGCAAAATATCGAGATATATATCGTGTATCGCAATATGGCCTTAAAATATCGCAATATTAAAAAAAGGCCATATCGCCCAGCCCTAGTTCAATGATGCCATTTCTGTTTGTCATGTATAATTTTGTCTATTTTGTGTTTATCCTTGAATAAACATGTCAGTTTTTTGTTACCAACCATTGTGTATTATTCAAACTCCCCTAATTCAGCTGGCTAGTTGTTATCAAGAGTACTAAAACCCTTTTCAACATGATTCTGACAACTAAGTTTGCTAAATAACTTTAAACTTTAATACATGCTCGGATAGGCCAGTATCGGTCAGTATCGGTATCGGTCAGTATCGGTATCGGATCGGAAATGCAAAAAGAATATCGGTATCGGATCAGAAGTGCAAAAACCTGGATCGGGACATCCCTATGACACATTAAACATATGTTTCTTATTGCAATCAAAGAAGAATGTTGGAATTAAATAAAATAGTGAACATACTAGACAACTTGTCTTTTAGTAGTAAGTAGAGATGTCCGATAATGGCTTTTTTTCAATATGTTCTGATATTGTCCAACTCTTAATTACCGATACCGATATATACAGTCGTGGAATGAACACATTATTATGCCTAATTTTGTTGTGATGCCCCGCTGGATGCATGAAACAATGTAACAAGGTTTTCCAAAATAAATCAACTGAAGTTATGGAAAAAAAAATTCCAACCTGGCACTGCCATATTCATTATTGAAGTCACAAAGTGCATTATTTTTTGTAACATGCCTCAAAGCAGCAGCTTGGACTTTGGGACATGCTCTCGAGAGCATGAGGAGGTTGAGGTGGGTGGGGGTGGGAGGTGTATATTGTAGCATCCCGGAAGAGTTAGTGCTGCAAGGGGTTCTGGGTATTTGTTCTGTTGTGTTGTTCTCCCGAAATGTGTTTGTCATTCTTGTTTGGTGTGGGTTCACAGTGTGGCACATATTGGTAACAGTGTTAATGTTGTTTATACGGCCACCCTCAGTGTGACCTGTATGGCTGTTGACCAAGTATGAATTGCATTCACTTGTGTGTGTGTGTGTGTGTGAAAAGCCGTAGATATGTGATTGGGCCGGCACGCAAAGGCAGTGCCTTTAAGGTGTATTGGCGCTCTGTACTTCTCCCTACGTCCGTGTACCACTTCGTACAGCGGCGTTTTAAAAAGTCATAAATTTTACTTTTTGAAATCGATACCGATAATTTCCGATACCACATTTTAAAGCATTTATCGGCCGATAATATCGGCCAACTCTAGTAGTAAATAAGCAAACAAAGGCTCCTAATTAGTCTGCTGACGTATGCAGTAACATATTGTGTCATTCTATTATTTAGTCACAATTATGAGGGACAAACGGTAGAAAATGGATTATTAATCTGCGTCTTCATTTACTGTTAATATCTGCTTACTTTCTGTTTCAACATGTTCTATATACAGTACAGGCCAAAAGTTTGGACATATCTTCTCCTCATTCAATGTGTTGTCTTTATTTTCATGACTATTTACATTGTAGATTGTCACTGAAGGCATCAAAACTATGAATGAACACATGTGGAGTTATGTACTTAACAACAATAGGTGAAAACATGTTTTATATTCTAATTTCTTCAAAATAGCCACTCTTTGCTCTGATTACTGCTTTGCACACTCTTGGCATTCTCTCCATGAGCTTCACGAGGTAGTCACCTAAAATGGTTTTCACTTCACAGGTGTGCTTGAAGCTTGTGGAGAGAATGCCAAGAGTGTGCAAAGCAGTAATCAGAGCAAAGGGTGACTATTTTGAAGAAACTAGAATATAAAACAAGTTTTTTAGTTATTTCACCTTCTTTTGTTAAGTACATAACTCCACATGTGTTCATTCATAGTTTTGATGCCTTCAGTGACAATCTACAATGTAAATAGTCATGAAAATAAAGAAAACTCATTGAATGAGGAGAAGGTGTGTCCAAACTTTTGGTCTGTAGTGTACTCTTCTGTTAAAATGTAGTAAGCATTTATTCTTCTGTTGTTTGGATACTTAACGTAACATTTTCGGCTGATACCACACATTTGGCTATCAATCCAATACCTAGTAGTTACAGGATCATACATTGGTCATAATCAAAGTTTTTCTGTGTCCAGGGACATATTTCATCGGTTTATAGACAATAAAAGAAACTAAAGATTTTGTGATCATAATAAATATTGAAGTAATCATTGTAGTATCAGCTATGTACGGTTCTTTTGTGGTCCCCTTTATTTAGAAAAGTATCAAAGTATCGAAATACATTTTGGTATTGGTACAACCCTTTTTGGAGTATAAATATTTGGGGTTTTGAAACCAGTCGCTAGACAAGACCTGACCAAACTAAGTCCATTAACCCGAACTGATGAAAACGTCTTCTAAGACAAACCAAACAGTCCAGTTGCGATCGATTGAATGCCCTGAGATGTCAGGTGTAGATCCACCCATGGCATTTGTTTACATTCAGGAGCGCTAGCTTGCTGTTAGCGGTTAGCTATTGTATCCTCCTACGGTGTGTGGTGAAGCATGTTTAGCTATTCCTCGTCCTGCAGGGATGATACTTGTAAGAAACTTACTTTATTTGTCGGCATGGCGGCGAGGATTAGTGATTTAGAAGTAGCTCAAACACTGCGGACTCCAAATGGAGGTAAGCTTCTAGCTAGCTAATGGCTAAAAAAAAAAAAAAGCAAGCAGTAAGCAAGAGGCGTGTTTAAAGCTTTAACTTTGTTAGTTTTTAGGCCAAAATGTGTCCATTCTTCCTTTTCGATCTCCAATCTGTTTCTGCTTATAAGTACTCCGTGCGTGTGCATTGCCTAATATGCGCCTCTGAACGTTTTACCAGCAATGTCACGGCGTGACGACAGCGCACAGATATATCCGGAAAAAAAAGCACTGGTATTTTTCAGAAGCAGTATAGTAACGTGTGTAATACAATAGTACCGCAATACTTTATTGGTACCGTTATACCGTACTCTTTAGAACCGGTATACTGTACTCTTTAGTATACTGCTATATCGTACTCTTCAGTTTACCGGTCCATTAAACATGTGTTTCTTATTGCAATCGAACCGGTATACTATACTCTTTAGTATACCGGTGTATCGTACTCTTTAGTACTGGTATGCCGTACTCTTTAGTACCGGTATGCCGTACTCATTAGTACCTGTATGCTGTACTCTTTAGTGCCGGTGTGACGTACTCTTTAGTGCCGATATGCCGTACTCATTAGTGCCGGTTTGCCGTACACATTAGTGCCGGTATACCGTACTCTTTAGTATACTGTTATACCGTACTCTTTAGTATCGTATACCGTTCTCATTAGTACCGGTATGCTGTACTCTTTAGTACCGGTATGCCGTACTCTTTAGTGCCGGTATGCCGTACTCTTTAGTGCCGGTATGCCGTACTCTTTAGTGCCGGTATGCCGTACTCATTAGTGCCGGTATGCCATACTCATTAGTGCCGGTATACCGTACTTTTTAGTATACCGTTATACCGTACTATTTAGTACCGGTATGCCGTACTCATTAGTACCTGTATGCCGTACTCATTAGTACCTGTATGCCGTACACTCATTAGAACCTGTATGCCATACTCATTAGTGCCGGTATGACGTACTCTTTAGTGCCGGTATGACGTACTCATTAGTGCCGGTATGACGTACTCTTTAGTGCCAGTATACCGTACTTTTTAGTGCCGGTATGCCGTACTCATTAGTGACGGTATACCGTACTTTTTAGTATACCGTTATACCGTACTCTTTAGTATCGTATACCGTTCTCATTAGTACCGGTATGCTGTACTCTTTAGTACCGGTATGCCGTACTCATTAGTGCCGGTATGCCGTACTCTTTAGTGCCGGTATGCCGTACTCATTAGTGCCGGTATGCCGTACTCATTAGTGCCGGTATACTGTACTTTTTAGTATACCGTTATACCGTACTCTTTAGTATCGTATACCGTTCTCATTAGTACCGGTATGCTGTACTCTTTAGTACCGGTATGCTGTACCCCTTAGTATCGGTATACCGTACTCCTTAGTGCCGGTATGTTGTACTCTTTAGTACCGGCATGCCGTACTCTTTAGTACCGGCATACGTACTCTTTAGTGCCGGCATACCGTACTCTTTAGTACTGGCATACCGTACTTATTAGTACCGGCATACTGTAGTCTTCAGTACCGGCATACCGCACTCATTAGTACCGGCATACCGTACTCTTTAACACCAGTATACCGTACTTTTAAGTGCCGGCATATCGTACTCTTTAGTGCCGGTATACCGTACTTTTTAGTACCGGTATACTGTACTCTTTAGTGCCGGCATACCGTACTCTTTAGTACTGGCATACCGTACTTATTAGTACCGGCATACCGTACTCATTCGTACCGGCATACCATACTCTTTAGTACCAGCATACCGTACTCTTTATTACTGGCATACCGTACTTATTAGCAGGGGCGCCGCTAGGGATTTTGGGCCCCATGAAAATAATCTTTACAGGGCCCCCAACACAGTGTCATTATTTTTTCTGTATTATAATTTCATCATCATTAGGGGCCTCTCTGGGCCCCCCTCCATCATGGGCCCCTAGAATCCGTCTCCTTTACCCCCCCTTTTCGGCGCCCCTGCTTATTAGTACCAGCATACTGTACTCTTCAGTACCGGCATACCGCACTCATTAGTACCGGCATACCGTACTCTTTAATACCAGTATACCGTACTCTTAAGTGCCGGCATACCGTACTCTTAAGTGCCGGCATACCGTACTCTTTAGTGCCGGTATACCGTACTCTTTAGTACCGGTATACTGTACTCTTTAGTACCGGCATCCCGTACGTATTAGTACCGGTATACCATACAACCCTACTGCCATACAACAGCATCTGTTTCAGTGCCATGTTCACTGTCCTTGTTCCTGCAGTCACATCTGCAAGGAGGCGGCCGGGAGCACCAAGTGTTTGGAGGCAACACAGAAATTGGCGACGACGTTGACAGCAAAAGGCAGCTTACAGAACCATTAAAGGCCTTTATTTATGCTCAACACCCAGGAGGCAGAAAGAGGAGAGAGTGCGGGAGGGCAGAGTGCAAAAAGTCCAAAAGCAGCTTTGAAGTTGCAGCCGTCTCACCTCATGGCTGACATGCAGGTTGATAGAGTGCCTCACTCTCCCAGCCCGAGGAAGACGTGTACGGTAAAGTCCAAGTCTGACTCCTAACTAACATAATGGCAGCTAAAGCCCCAAACTGCACAAGGAGACTTTCATCATCCAACTGTGAGACGCTCACTCTGGCACTTTCTGCCAGAAACATCTGTGCTCCAGTGTCTTGCTCCCAAGATGAAAAGGATTATTAAGTCGCTTGCCAAGCTCCCAATGCCCCTTGGTATTCTACGGTTGCAGATCCCTGGACTTTGTCTTGATGGACCTTCCCTAGCAATTGTGGGATTTAGACTTGATTGCGTGCGTATTTGGGGTCTGTTTTGGTCCAAGCTCACAGTGACTCAGAAGAGTGGGCTGTGTGCCTGTCAGTTGGGGAAGTTAATTACATTCATCTGGGGAATAAATGCGTCTATGTGAACGCAACATTTTTGTTACTGTACCGTCACACGGACCATGCTGTGCCGGACTATATCTCAGACTACGTATGGAAATTGAAACTGGCATCTCAAGTGCTCTTTATATCCCTTCAAAAGAGACCGATGACTTCTTGTGTCTTCCACCCCCGCACCACAGTTTTGTGAGGAAGTAGTTTGCACATAGTAGCGCCAGGGAGAAGCCCTTGGCCTCTGACCTTCTGTGGAGAGTCTGCAGTAAGAGCTGAAAGTGATCTTTCGATCCCGCCCGTCCCACTGTGATCCAAGGCTGGCGTGAAGAATAGAGGACTGGAAAAGGAGAACAATAGACTGCATGTTCTGTTGTTACGTTAGCAGTTGTAACCTCACTCCCTCTGGGGACTATTGGCATGCAAACTACTAGGGTTGTTATTTTGGTACCACTACTGGTATTTCGATACCTTTTGATACTTTTCTCAATAAAGTGGGACCACAAAAAATGGCATTATTTACTTTATCTTAACAAAAAAATATTAGGGATAAAATAGTGAACATACTAGACAACTTGTCTTTTAGTAGTAAGTAAACAAACAAAGGCTCCTAATTAGTCTGCTGATGTATGCAGTAACATATTGTGTCATTTATCTACCTATTATTTTGTCAACATTACAAAGGACAAGCTGTAAAAAAAATATTATTAATCTACTTGTTTATTTACTGTTAATATCTGCTTATATTCCGTTTCAACATGTTCTATCTACACTTCTGTTAAAATGTAATAATCACTTATTCTTCGGTTGTTTGATACTTTACATTTGTTTTGGATGATACCACACATTTAGGTATCGATCCGATACCAAGTAGTTACAGGATCATACATTGGTCATATTCAAAGTCCTCATGTGTCCAGGGATGTATTTCCTGAGTTTATAAACATAATAAATTATAAATAAATGATAAATGGGTTGTACTTGTATAGCGCTTTTCTACCTTCAAGGTACTCAAAGCGCTTTGACACTACTTCCACATTTACCCATTCACACACACATTCACACACTGATGGAGGGAGCTGCCATGCAAGGCGCTAACCAGCACCCATCAGGAGCAAGGGTGAAGTGTCTTGCTCAGGACACAACGGACATGACGAGGTTGGTACTAGGTGGGGATTGAACCAGGGACCAGGGACCCTCGGGTCACGCACGGCCACTCTTCCACTGCGCCACGCCGTCCCCGTAATAAAAAGATTTTGTGATTATAAAAAATATCGATGCAATCATAGTAGTATCGACTAGATACGCTATTGTACTTGGTATCACTACAGTGGATGTCAGGCGGAGATCCACCCGTGGCATTTGTTTACATTCAGGCGTGCTAGCTTTTGTATCCTCCTACGGCAGACCTGGGCAAATTAAGGCCCGGGGGTCGCATGCGGCCCGTTAAACTTTTCAATCTGGCCCACCGGACATTCCCAAATAATTTTTTTAGATCTTTAAGATGGAAAGTGTAGCTGCCATTATGATGTGCAGTGATGTTTTCTAATGACCGTAAGTCTTCAACTATACAAAGTCTTTCAATGGTTGGAATCTGTGCTTTTGCATGATATACTAGTATGGCCATTTAATTAGTTACTATGGTCATCTAATAAGTTACTATGGTCATCTAAAAAGTTACTATGGTCATCTAATAAGTTACTATGGTCATCTAATAAGTTACTATGGTCATCTAATAAGTTACTATGGTAATCTAATTAGTTACTATGGTCATCTGATAAGTTACTATGGTCATCTAAAAAGTTACTATGGTAATCTAATTAGTTACTATGGTAATCTAATTAGTTACTATACTCATCGTTCATATTTCGCTATGTTAGTCGCGTCTTTGTTGCGTTTCGCTTGATTGTAAAATATGTCGATGGACATTCCCAAATAATTTTTGTAGATCTTTAAGATGGAAAGTGTAGCTGCCATTATGATGTGCAGTGATGTTTTCTAATGACCGTAAGTCTTGAACTATACAAAGTCTTTTAATGGTTGGAATCTGCGCTTTTGCATGATATACTAGTATGGTCATCTAATTAGTTACTATATGGTCATCTAATAAGTTACTATGGTAATCTAATTAGTTATTATGGTCATCTAATAAGTTACTATGGTCATCTAAAAAGTTACTATGGTAATCTAATTAGTTACTATGGTAATCTAATTAGTTACTATGGTAATCTAATTAGTTACTATAGTCATCGTTCATATTTCGCTAAGTTAGTTGCGTCTTGGTTGCGTTTCGCTTGATTGTAAAATATGTCGATGGACATTCCCAAATAATTTTTTTTAGATCTTTAAGATGGAAAGTGTAGCTGCCATTATGATGTGCAGTGATGTTTTCTAATGACCGTAAGTCTTGAACTATACAAAGTCTTTCAATGGTTGGAATCTGCGCTTTTGCATCATATACTAGTTACTATGGTCATCTAATTAGTTACTATGGTCATTTAATTAGTTACTATGGTAATCTAATTAGTTACTATGGTAATCTAATTAGTTACTATGGTCATCTAATTAGTTGCTATAGTCATCGTTCATATTTCACTGTGTTTTTTGCGTTTTTTCTGCGTTTCGCTTGATTTTGAAATATGTGGATGGAGATGGAGTGTGACGTTCATATGTTGTCAATATTCAGTGTTTTATCCTTCATAGTTAATATTGTAAATCATCACATTCTTTATTTTCATGTACATTCTGGGTGTCTCATTCAGTAAAAAAATGTAAAATTCCATTCTGTTTTTTTCAGGCGGTCCTTCATAACGTTTTTAGCAGTCAATCAGACATTATTGGGAGGGTTTTTATTAGTGTTCCTAAAAATAGGACCCAAGCACACAGATTTACACAGCTTACATATATATATGTATACATAGATAGATAGATATACTGGCCCCCAGACACATTTTTTTCTCTAAATTTGGCCCCTTGAGTGAAAATAATTGCCTAGGCTTGCACTACGGTGTGTAGTGAAGCATGTTTAGCTATTCCTCGTCCTGCAGGGATGATACTTGTAAGAAACTCACTTTATTTGTTGCCATGGAGGCGAGGATTAGTGGTTTAGAAGTAGCTAAAACACTGCAGACTGCAGTTGGATGCTAGCTGGCTAGCCATGTCTTAAAGCACCTCTTCCTGATGGCGTTTCAGTGTTAAAACTTCACCTTTATCACCAGTTCTTAAGCCAAAATGCGTCCGTTCCCCCTTTTCTGTCTACACACTGTGTCTGCTTGCAAGTACTCTGTGATTGTGCGCTGCCGACCATGCTCCTCTGCTCGTAAAACCAGCAATTTCACGACCACGCGCCGTCATGCCCAGGAACCGGTACTTTTCAAACAGAGTATAGTACCGTTTTTACTTCATTAGTACCGCGATACTATACTAGTACCGGTATACTGTACAACCCTACAAATTACGTGTGCGTACAATACAGCTCAATATGTCATGTGATCATCAATCCCCCAACCTCACCTGCACACGAGCTTCCGTCAGGTCCGTCCTCAGTGCCAGCTGCTCGCGGGCGTACACATCTGGGTAGTGGGTCTTCTGGAAGACCTTCTCCAGCTCCTCCAGCTGATAGCTTGTAAACGTCGTGCGATTGCGCCGCTTCTTGCCTTTGTTGCTCTCAACCTCGTTTTTGTCCAGAGGGCTGGAAAGATCTGAACCCGGACGCTCGCTTGGCCCCTTCACGCCAGTTTCCTTCAGATTTAGGTAGCTGCCTTCCATCCCGGGGGTGTCGACACCAGAGGGCAGCTCGGACTCTGTCAGACCGTTGTTGTCTTTTCCTGCGTCAAGAGATGAAGGGATAGGTGAGAGCCATGCGTTTAGTTATTTGGATTGTTTGAATACTGAGAGATGAATATTGATGTCTTGTTATTCCACTACTGGAACTTAATTGACTTGGTAAGTAGAGGCGGTCTATTAGTCTTCATTGTCTTAAAAACTTCTCTTTTGATAGAAGGGACGCTCAAAATGTCAATTTTATTTATTAAAGTTAAATGTATACGGACAAAAATTATGAAAGAAGAAAAAATATATTAGTCACACCTTTTAATCTGGATTAATCACGACTAATCACAAATTTTGCTTCGTAAAATAAAATGCACTTTAATAGAAATTTAAAAGATTATATTAATATTTGGTCACATGTGCAATTTTGTCAGAATATAGTTTTTGTCAAAAAAAAATGTTCTTGCTCAAAACTTGGTAACAATATGAGTGAAATTTGTCAGCAAGCACACCAGCCAGTCTCCTCACTTATATATATATGGCAGCACGGTGGAAGAGGGGTTAGTGCGTCTGCCTCACAAAACGAAGGTCCTGAGTAGTCGTGAGTTCAATCCCGACCTCGGGATCTTTCTGTGTGGAGTTTGCATGTCCTCCCCGTGACTGCGTGGGTTTCCTCCGGGTACTCCGGCTTCCTCCCACCTCCAAAGACATGCACCTGGGGATAGGTTGATTGGCAACACTAAATTGGCCTTAGTGTGTGAATGTGAGTGTGAATGTTGTCTGTCTATCTGTGTTGGCCCTGCGATGAGGTGGCGACTTGTCCAGGGTGTACCCCGCCTGCCGCCCGATTGTAGCTGAGATAAGCTCCAGCGACCCCCGAGGGAAATAAGTGGTAGAAAATGGATATATATATATATATATATATATATATATATATATATATATATACAGCACATACTTGTTTGTCACAAAAAACATTCATGAAGTTTGGTTGTTTTATGAATTTATTATGGGTCTACTGAAAACGTGAGCAAATGTGCTGGGTCAAAAGTATACATACAGCAATGTTAATATTTGCCTACATGTCCCTTGGCAAGTTTCACTGCAATAAGGCGCTTTTGGTAGCCATCCACAAGCTTCTGGCAAGCTTCTAGTTGAATTTTTGACCGCTCCTCTTGACAAAATTGGTGAAGTTGAGCTAAATTTGTTGGTTTTCCGACATGGACTTGTTTCTTCAGCATTGTCCACATGTTTAAAGTCAGGATTTTGGGAAGGCCATTCTAAAACCTTCATTCTAGCTTGATTTAGCCATTCTATTACTACTTTTGAAGTGTGTTTGGGGTCATTGTCCTGTTGGAACACCCAACTGCGCCCAAGACCCAAGAGCATAATACTACCACCACCATGCTTGACGGTTAGAATGGTGTTCCTGGGATTAAAGGCCTCACCTTTTCTCCTCCAAACATATTGCTGGGTATTGTGGCCAAACCGCTCAATTTGTGTTTCATCTGACATCACATGGACAAAGATAAGGCCTTCTGGAGGAAAGTTCGATGCTCCCACTGAATTCAATGGACACTTGCTTCATGCACTGGGAACTTGGAACTTGATAGCACACGCAAAGCTGATCTATTAAATGTGTGCAAAGTGGATTGCGTCTCTTAAATGAGCAGAATAGGGTGCAATCCATTTTGCGTGTCTGTCTTCACTAATTTGAAAAATATATCCTGGTCATCTGAACGCCCACAACATCGGAGGAGAACATGCAGATATAATTATTCAGCAGCGCAATATTTTTTATCAACGCTCCTCACCCTTTGGCGAGCACTATTTTGCGTTTTTTTTTTAGCACGTGTCGGAAGAAGGACGTGCAAACTGACTGCAGGATTGGTGCTAGCGGATGGACAGACGAGAATCCTCCAACCTACGTGTGTGTGTCAACATTTTGGACGGTAGAAATAAAAAAATATTAGCCATATAGTCTATTCAGCAACATCATTTTATAATTTTATAGCTGCTAGAGGTCTTAAGGGGCTGATTAAAACTCAATTCAATTGATGTTTTGGTGACCTTCATTATTTATAAATGACTTTCATTTTTTTCACATGTATACAAATATTTCATATATGAAAAATATTTGTTGAAGTATGCATTTTTGCGTTTTGAGCCAAGTAAGTGGAGCCTCCTTCCCATGCACCTTTAGCTGTAAAAAAAAAAAAAAAAAAAAAATGGTGTACATGTAAATGTGCTGCACAACTGCTTATAAAATGCTCATAAAAAGTGGTACATGTCTCCTGCAACATACCAAAACGCCACTGATAGGAACACAAGAACATAAATGTGCAGTAAATTAGTTTTTCTGTTCGTGATGCCCCGTATAGTACACGCAAAATCCTCATTTGAATAAGGCGGCCTGCACCACTTTTCCATTGCACAAGCAGTCTTCGTAAATCGCACGCAACACGGGGATTGCCGCGTGGTATTTGGATCTCAGTAAATCAGGCCCTATGTGTTTAATTTTTCACGATCACGCACTGTAACCACAAGACTACCACTGACTGTCATGATGTTCACTACCATTATGAATATATCTGTAATTAGTGTGTCTGGTAAGGCGACTAGGTTTATTTTATTTTATTTTTACATAAAGCACCCTGTCATTTATTAATTGACATTTTACAAGCTATTTTCGGGGACGGCGCCAGTGGCGTTTCCAGACTTTTTTGTCAGGGGTGGCACCCATAAAACGGTTAGTCTACCCCAGGGGAAGCTTTAGCTAGCGTAGTAGCTTACCACCACTAATTATGGAGGGAATCTTCTCGTAAGACAATTGCTGACATTAAATAACACTGTCGTTGCTGAGAATCGAACCCACGTCATGTGGCATAAAAGGAAAGAACGTAGACTATTACACCATGCGATTATTTGGGGAATTCCTGGAATTTTTTTGAACTTGGAAAATGGCAGTTGGGTTGTCAAAGGTGAGTGGAGTGTGTGGCTGTTGGAATGGTTCGAATCGCATGAGAAATGTGAGATATGGAGTAGATTGTATGATACCCACTCATTTTCAGTGGGGAGAAAATTCCGGGAAAACCGGGCAATTTTGAGTAAGGGAAAACATGTTTTGCGTTCGATATGAGAGAAGGTAGTGTAGGTGGATAGTTGACGGGTCATAATCAGGTTTAAAAATGACAAATTGTTTTTTTTATTATTTAGGGCATTGTAGAACTATGAATACGTCCATTCATTTGAATGGAAATTTCCTGCAAATTTCGGGAAAACGGGTAACTTTGAAAAGATTGATACTAGCACAATTGTCCTAGATCAGGGGTGCTCATTACGTCGATCGCGAGCTACCGGTCGATCTCGGAGGGTGTGTTAGTCGATCACCAGCCAGGCATTAAAAAAATAGTCCTAAAAATGAGCGATCATAAATCTTCACTATGACGTCACTTTCGTCACTTGATTGACATTCACGGCACCCGAGGGTCTTCTGAGATGACGCTGGTTACTGCCAGCTCATTAAAATTACCGACTGGAAGGCGAGAAACACTTTATTTCAACAGACTCTGGCGCCGTACCTGTCGTCAAAACTCCAAAGACCGACTGCACAGTTGCACAGTTGCGCTAACAAAATAAGAGTCTCAGAAAGCTGGCGTGCACAAGCTAGCAAGCTACGGAGTTTGCCGACAATGTATTTCTTGTAAAGTGTATACAAAGGAGTACGGAAGCTGTACAAATAAGATGCCAAAAACCAACCACTTTCATGTGGTACAGGACAGAAAGGAGGACTTTTTTTCTCCTCCATTCGAAAATGCGGACGTTATCATCACCACTGTCTGATTCCTATCAATGCAAGTCATCAGAATTAGGTAATACACCAACTTATATTCTTGTCTTCATGAAAGAAAGGAATCTATATGTGTTAAACATGCTTGTATTATCTTTAAACACCTTTAACTTGTTAACAATATTAACTATATGTGTTAAACATGCTTGTATTATCTTTAAACACCTTTAACTTGTTAACAATATTAACTATATGTGTTAAACATGCTTGTATTATCTTTAAACACCTTTAAGTTGTTAACAATATTAACTATATGTGTTAAACATGCTTGTATTATCTTTAAACATCTTTAAGTTGTTAGCAATATTAACTATATGTATTAAACATTATTGTATTATCATTAAACACCTTTAATTTATTAACAATATTAACTATGTGTTAAACATGCTTGTATTATCATTAAACACCTTTAACTTGTTAACAATATTAACTATATGTATTAAACATACTTGTATTATCATTAAACACCTTTAATTTGTTAACAATATTAACTATATGTGTTAAACATGCTTGTATTATCATTAAACACCTTTAACTTAACAAAAACATATATTTCATAAATAAGTAAATATAAATTATATATATGAATGAGGTAGATCCCCACGACTTGATCAATTGAAAAGTAGCTCGCCTGCAGAAAAAGTGTGAGCACCTCTGTCCTAGACGATATGAAAGGGTTGGTGTTGGAATTTTTCGAATCAGTTGAAAAATGCTAACGTAGTAACAGTTCGAATTGAGAACGGGTATTTTGGAATCCCTGGAATTTAGGGAAAACTGGGAATTTTGAAAACATTGATATTAGCACAATTGTCCGAGATGATATTGATGGGTTGGTGTTTGAATTTTTCGAATTGGTTGAAAAATGCTGATGTTGTTACAGTTCGAATTGAGAATGGGTATTTTGGTATTCCTGGACTTTAGGGAAAAACTGGAATTTGGAAAATATTGATACTAGCACAATTGTCCAAGATGATATGAATGGGTTGGTGTTGGAATTTTTCGAATCGGTTGAAAAATGCTGATGCAGTAACAGTTCGAATTCAGAACGGGTATTTTAGAATCGTCAAAATTTTACCTGATAAACTGTAAAAACAAAACAAAAGAAAAAAACATAAATTTTATGG
Organism: Nerophis lumbriciformis; assembly: GCF_033978685.3. Taxonomy (NCBI): domain Eukaryota; kingdom Metazoa; phylum Chordata; class Actinopteri; order Syngnathiformes; family Syngnathidae; genus Nerophis; species Nerophis lumbriciformis. The sequence goes on along the minus strand of NC_084557.2, from coordinate 9,167,213 downwards.
TAAAAAATAGTCGTACATTTTTTTCCCCATTTACAGTCATACACTGTAAAAAGAACTAGCATAGATTTTATGGTCAAATTTTGGCGAACATTTGTTTTACTGTTACAGATGTCCCTCTAAGGGCAGCCATAACTGCGATGTGGCCCTCAATGAAAACCACTTTGACACCTCTGGGCTAAAGGGACAAGCTTCAGTCTGAGCGGCAGTTTTCCACCTGGCACCAGTGTTTGTCTTGTCTCCATTCAATGGATATTAAAAAGCGCAGGGGACAGTAACTGCTTTTTGAAAAAGTGCAGGGGACATGCCCGCCCCCCTCCCCAAATGACGTCCAGGATCCTGAGGAAAAACAGCTACAGGCAAAGAGCAATATACACCTAAAAATATGTGTTGCTTTTGGTGAATGTGGCTGGAAAAAAAAGCCTAACAAGTGCATCTGCACACCATCACACTGCTACTTTAGGCTTACATCACCTCTGTAATGTTTTATTTGGGGGTTCAAAGGCCTTGTCTGTATACCCCGAATCTACACTCCACTGAAGTGATCTGTGGTTCCATGTTTGAAAGGCTTGTCACGACACGTTCACGTGACACCAGCTTACAGGGTGTCTCTTAATCACGCCGCCTGGAACCCGAGCCTTTTTGAGGAGTTTGTGTGTTTGGCCTTGTGTGCCCCGCACACTTTGGCCCTCGGATATAAACAACATTGTGTTTGTCGTCTTCAATTTGGACAGGCTCAATTCTGTGACAGACCTGGCCCTGTTCCTGCCAGCACATCCAAGAGTTTTTTTGTTTTTTTATTTGACTTTTGGAGATGTGGAAGGCTGTCCCTTCTCCTTCAAATAAGCAAACAGCAGGGTGGGTAAATAAGCGTACATGGCTCCGGTTGCAGGCCCGTGCTCTGTCACTTTTTCTGTCTGCCTATGCTGTTCATAGGCAGGGTCTGTCTTGGACTCAATTATTACATCATAAAGACAGTGAAACCTCTCAAACGTATTCAAGTCATAAAATCTGCCTCTAAAGTCGTACATAGGGTCAAATTGTATTTTCCGGACTATAAGGCGCACTTAAAATTCTTTCATTTTCTCAAAAATCGACAGTGCGCCTTATAACCCGGTGCGCCTAATGTATGGAATAATTCTGGTTGTGCTTACCGACCTCAAACCTATTTTATTTGGTACATGGTGTAATGATAAGTGTGACCAGTAGATGGCAGTCACACATAAGAGATACGTGTAGACTGACGCCAGTAAACAACACCAAAACTTTAAATGTTCCTTTGAGAATAAAGAACATTACACACGGCACCCAAAAATCGGTCAAAATGTTTTAGTATGAATTTGAAGCCGCACCGCTTGATGGATTGTCGGCCCATTACGGCTACCGTAGTCAGAGATACAAGTATTACTAGGGTGTGTGTATAAGGACCGCAAAATAGCACCCATTAGCAGACTTATTATCTGGCGTTTTGTTTCACAATATTATGCAAAACCAACTTTTCTCACCTTCTGGTACCTGCTGATGTGTATTTGGGATCTGCATAAGTCCTGAAAATTTGCGCACTTCCGCCACTGTAGTCCGTGCGAATAAGCTTCTCCTTTTTCTGTATCTTCTTGTTATGGGACATTCACCCTCTGCTGTTGCCATTTCTACAAACGTAATATAAAGTAGTGTAAAGTTCTTACTTATATCTCGCTATGGAAGCGCTTAAAAACTACAGGTGTAGTGAGTTTACATTATTCACCCAAGGAACTTTAGTTATTAGAGGGTTTCGGTCGGACGTTTTTTCACGGGACACATTTCCGTCGTCGTTCCACTAGTGAGCCACGGATGAGGAGATGCTGCTCTGTTATTGATTGAAGTAAAGTCTGAATGTCATTAAAACAGTTAGCTCCATCTTTTGACACTTCTTCCGCTCTCGTCCTTGCACGCTACACCGCTACAACAAAGATGACGAGGAGAAGACGCTGTCGAAGGTGAGCGACGTAAATAAGACCGCCCACAAAACGGCGCATCCTGAAGCGACTGTCAGAAAACGACTTGAAGATGATCTGTGAAACATCATCTATGCATCATTTTGACCAAAGAACTACCATTAGATGTTATGTAGACCACAAGGAAGTCTTTTACATTTACAAAAACAAACAAATAATATGACCCCTTTAATGCGCTTTTGCATGAAAAAAGACCTGAATAGACCCGCGCATCGGCAGTGCGATATATAATCCGGTGCGCCCTATGGTCCGGAAAATAAGGTAGATTGTTTGTCAAGGTAATGCATGGTAATCACCAAAGGTTGAATCTTTGGGCAAAATGCCAAGAAGTCAAATCAGTGATGTTTATGCAGTGCAGTGTGCAATGACCTCTTACAAACAATCGCTACAGTTGTCCGTCTATAACAGAGGTGTCAAAGTGGTTTTCACTGAGGGCCACATGGCAGTTATGTTTGGCACCAGAGGGCCGCGTCTAACAGTGAATACTATTATTACACAATTGTTTTATGCATTTTATAAGAAGATTTTTTTTTAAGTAAAATGTTTAAAAAAAATATGGTAAGTTGCAATAATTTCACCTCAAAATATCAAAACAGTATTGCTGTTTTTATGGTAAAAAAAAAAAAAAAAAGGCAGCTCAGTTGCCAGAATTTTACTGTAAAATTTACATTAGTTTTTTTTTACTGTAAATAAAAAAAACCTTTTACAGTAAAAGTTTGGCACCTGAGCTGCCAGTTTGTTGTTTTTGATTTTTTTACCGCAAATCAACAACTGTAGATTTTTCGATGTATTACTGTAAATGCCAAGGGTTTACGGGGGTCATTAAAAAGCATTAAAAGTCACTAAAGGGATTTAGCGAAAATTAAGGCCTTAAGTGGCATTAAAAAGCGTTAAATACAATATCCAGAGGCATTTAAAATATCATACAATTGTAATTGTATAAACAATTACAATTGTATGATTTTTTTGTTGTTGTCTTTTTTATAAACAAAAAAGACAACAAATCAATTTTTTTTCCAATTGAGGGAAAAAACTGCACTTCAAGATGTTCGATGTTTATTGAACTGCAATTTTAGCTAACAAATATTTAGAGTCCAATTTGTTTACCTACCGGTATTTAAGTTATTAATCTTCCAATTACAATGGTTGAAAAACCACAGTAATGGGAAAAAAAATGCTTATTGCATTTGAAAGGGTTACTTGCATTGTTATTTTATTGGTAGATTTTTTTTAAACTAAAATGTAAAAAAAATATGGTAAGTTACAATAATTTCACCTTAAAATGTAGTGTGTATTATTGTAAATGGAAAAACAGTAATGCTGTTTTTATGGTTAAAAAAAAAAAAAGGCAGCTCACTTGCCAGAATTCTACCGTAAAATATACTTTTTTTTTTTTACTTTAAATAAAAAAAACTGCAATTTTACAGTAAAGTTTTGGCACCTGAGCTGCCAGTTTTGTTGTTGTTTTTTTTTACCGCAAATCAACAAGTGTAGATTTTTCGGTGTATTACTGTAAATGCCAAAACGGCATTTACAGTTTATTACAGTAAAAAAAAGTACAGTTTTTTTCATTTAGAGAAAAATGCTGTAAATTTCACAATTTTACCCCGAATGCAGCTGGGATAGGCTCCAGCACCTCCCCGCCACCCCGAAAGGGACAAGCGGTAGAAAATGGATGGATGGATGGATGCATCTATTGCTACTTTTACATTGCACAATTTGATGGATAACTTGCTTTGAAATCATTATTATTAGTATTTATTTATATTTGAAAATTGGTTTGAATGTTTGATAATATATTTTTGCATAATTAGACACTATTTAAGTTAACATCATTTGCGATTACATGCGATACATACATTTTTTTTCTCCCGAAATAGAAAGAAATAATACAGTAAGAAAGGTTATGGTACTTTATTGATTTGTATTATTTCCAGGCTTTCGAGCTGGCCCCCGGGCCTTGAGTTTGACACATGTGGTCTATAACGAAACCCTGTCTTCTCTCACCTAAAGATTGTCTCGTACCATGGGAGGAGTGACCGCTACCGAGTTGTGTTGCCACCTGACAGGCGAATAACCAGTGATGGGCAGTAACAAGCTACATGTCGCTAAGGTACGTAGCTTAACTCCATTTCCCAGTAGCTTGGCTCTAGTTTCACTACTTTTTGAACGAGGAGCTTAGCTACTTTTAGAGCTAGGTAGCTTACATAATAGCTACAAGCTACAAAGACAAATATGGAGAAAATCCAATGACCTGGGATGAATGAGAACTTCCATACATACGGAGAACATCCATGATGATTGGTTGGTGTTTGTATGATGAATCACAATTGGCTAAGGTTAGGGCGAAACATTACGGACTGGCCAATCGGAGCCAAGATAAGGGGGGCCATCGAAACTATGTACTGTACTGTGCAATCTACTAATAAAAGTTTCAATCAATCAAAAAGCAAAATCATAACAGTCACTCACTCATGTCACATAATGACGAGGGAGTCCGAGACAGAGGGACGCTTCAAGCTGACCACTCAAAAAAAATAATGAAAACAGACTTGAAAATATCAGAGGGATTCTCTCACGCAGATTAGATTTTTCCTTTAGTGATGAAGACGACGTGCAGGAAACGCACAATAATGCGTGTCCTTGGCCATATTTAGACAAATGTATGTGTTACCTTAGTTTGCAGTTGTTTGCTCTTTAAACCAAAATCATAACTGCTCTCTTCAACTAAGACGTCGAACACAAATTTAGGAACACACATTAAGGTGAGTTGAGTTCATGAACATTTTTACTGCACATGTAACTGTTCTGGGTCGGCACAATGATGAGACTCTTTCCACTGTTCTCAGCTTTATTTATTTTCCTTCCAACCTGCGGGCGACAATCAGACAATGTCGGTATCCCGTCTTTGTTTGGCTTACACCCTCAGCCATGTAAAACTTTTTTCTGTCTACATATACATCGTTAACAATTTACAATGAAAAAGACAGATACAAACGGTCTGTAAAATATTGAAATGTACATTCTAAGTGCCATTCCGTGGCAGAACAAAACATGCAGCAATTTTCTATAGGAGAAACCTTAGAAAATAAAATAAAACCACAAATCTGCCGGCGACAATCAGACAATGTCGGTATCCCGTCTTTCTTGGGCTTACGCCGAAACACACAGAATAACACTCGTTACCTACGCACGTAAGCATGCACGCACACACACACACTGAACAAGTCTCATACAACAAAGAGCAGCCGGTTGGCGCCAATATTAGCAATGTTAAATGTTACCTGGAATCCGAACTTAAAACTAGAGGACAACACAGGTAAACATATTCACATTCTTAGTACACACATTCATTCATTAAAGACCTCATTTCTACCGAAAAACAAACAAAATGTCGGTGGGATCGCCTGACTCACCCTCAGCCATGTAAAACTTTTCTGTGAGGGGAAGAAGGGAGGGGCTACACAACACTGGAGGACTACAGGAACTCAGGAGGGACAAAAATATATCAAACCGTCCTCTCACAGGCGAGCAGAAAAGAGAACTACCGTATTTTTCGGAGTATAAGTCGCACCAGAGTATAAGTCGCACCGGCTGAAAATGCATAATAAAGAAGGAAAAAAACATATATAAGTCGCACTGGAGTATAAGTCGCATTTTTTGGGAAATGTATTTGATAAAACCCAACACCAAGAATAGACATTTGAAAGGCAATTTAAAATAAATAAAGAATAGTGAACAACAGGCTGAATAAGTGTACGTTATATGAGGCATAAATAACCAACTGGTATGTTAACGTAACATATTATGGTAAGAGTCATTCAAATAACTATAACATATAGAACATGCTATACGTTTACCAAACAATCTGTCACTCCTAATCGCTAAATCCCATGAAATCTTATACGTCTAGTCTCTTACGTGAATGAGATAAATAATATTATCTGATATTTTACGGTAATGTGTTAATAATTTTACACATAAGTCGCTCCTGAGTATAAGTCGCACCCCCGGCCAAACTATGAAAAAAACTGCGACTTATAGTCCGAAATATATGGTATTTGAATATAAAATTCACAAACAAAATATAATAAATAACAAAGGTGTATTTTAACTCCGTTACACACATAACCATTACCAACTGTTCCCAAACAACACACAAGTAGTTGTTTTGTTTTTTGGTCAAGATAAAGATAGATGCTGCTTTTTTTATTGTCGATAGAGAAAATAAATAACCATATATGAGTGGGCCAAAGAAAATGCAAATTAAATAAATACACACAGTGGGGTGTGGGGACCCCTAGAGGTAGTTGTAGGCTGTCTCCAGCTAAATGACAGATAGTTAATAGTAATGGATTGGTACACTCTCAGTTACATGAACATTAATATTATACATGTGGGGCCATAGATAGAAATGTCATTAAATGTATCTTTGATGTAGCAAGCTACTTTTGCCATGCAGCTTGTAGTGTAGCTTGCTACATTTATTCGAGAGTTCTTGTAGTTTATCTTACTACATTTGGGCAGTAGCTTGCCCATCACTGCGAATAATCTACTGGCACACAGGACGGTGGTTGACCAGCCTCCCCTGGCTGTAACAACAACCTTATTGGAACCACCCCCAGGGGACACACCCACTAGAGACATATATTAGGGAAACTCCACACCCAAAATGTATAGCTGAAGACATTGGATGAAAGGTGAAACATCCTAAACAAAACATTCAACTTTTACTGATAGGGTCACATTGTCTTCCTCAGACTTTTAGATATCTTGTAAGACTTCAAAGCAGTACGGGTCTAAAACTGAAAACTAAACACACTAACCGGGTTTACGCAGGTCATTAAAAAGCATTAAAAGTCTTTAAATGGATTTTGCGAAAATTAAGGCCTTAAATGGCATTAAAAAGCGTTAAATACAATGTCCGGAGGCATTTAAAAAAATCATACAATTGTAATTGGATAAACAATTACAATTGTATGATTTTTTGGGGGGGGGTTGGGGGGGGGGTTTGTAAACAAAAAAGAAAACAAAACAAAGTTTTTCCAATTGAGGGAAAACACTGCACTTCAAGGTGTTCAATATTTTTTGAACTGCAATTTTAGCTAACAAATATTTAGAGTCCAGTTTGTTTACCAATAAAAAAAACACAGTAATGGAAAAAAAATGCTTATTGCATTTGAAAGGGTTACTTCCATTGTTATTTATTATGATTACATTAGGGCTTTATTCAGCCACAATTAATGTAAAATGTTAAACTATTCAACATTATCATTGTCAAATTAGTGGTGTAACGGTACACAAAAATTTCGGTTCGATACGTACCTCGGTTTAGAGGTCACGGTTCGGTTCATTTTCGGTACAGTAAGAAAACAACCAAATATAAATGTTTGGGTTATTTATTTACCAAATTTGCTAAATCTTCCACTAAAAATATTTTTCTTAGTGGAATATTTGATGTGAAGTAATCGGAACCTTGAATAGGTCAATAATTCATAATAACATTGATTTTGATTCAATATTATGTTTTGAGCAATGACAGTTTGAAAGAAAAAAAAAAACAGCTTTGTTTTATTAGTCAACATTGCAACTTTTTCTAAATTACATTTAACATTTAACCTTTTTTATTTCACTTTTGTTATGTTTTTGTTTATTTTAATAGTATTTTTAGAATGTGCCGTGGGCCTTTAAAACATTAGCTGTGGGCCGCAAATGGCCTCCGGGGCACACTTTTGACACCCCTGCTATAGATAATAGAAAATTAAATGTGATAAATCTATGGATAAAAAGCAGAGCCTGGCGACGCATGCGCGTTTATCATAACTCTCTCACACTGTCTGTCTCTGCCCCTCCCTCACCAATGCTGCTGCGCGCACAATTTGTTTTGTTTTTAACCCCTTCTTAACCCTGAACGTACATTGAAAATACACGCAACCCTAACTCAAAATGCCGGACATTTGAGCCATTTAAGAAACTTTGCCTGACAGCTCCGCAAAAGAGGACATGTCCGGTGAAAAGAGGACGTATGGTCAGTCTATCCTAGCCCGTTAGCTGCTAGCATGCCGTGTGTTGTGCCTCGGTGTGCATTGTTTACACAACGTGCGTTACGCTACTTAATATGTCCGTGTGGAAACTCGTTCGGTACACCGCCGAACCGAACCGGAACCCCCGTACCAACACGGTTCAATACAAATACACATACCGTTTACACCCCTATGTCAAATGCTTAAATTGTTGTCTGTGCAGACAATGATATGCTTTTGACTAAATATAATAAGGATCTGCAGTTTGACATCATGGGCATTAAACTTGTTTAAAATTGCAGTAATGCTAAAGTGTCCAAATTAATAAACTTGTTCAATAAAACCTCTGCCTTGTTTTAATGAACACTTAGTCCTACTATGCTACTGTATTTTAATGTTGGTCCTTATGGTGGTACTTGGAGAGTTTTCTGAGGTGGTACTTGGTATAAAAAAAAAACTACTGTTCTAGACCACATGGAAGTGTTTTTAAATGGAGTTTATAACCATCATAGGTCCTTTTTAATGTAAATATACACTGAGTAACTTCTTTTTAGGAATGTTTGAAAGTGATGAAGTTGACTCACCATATGCAATAAGCACGAGTACACAGTCTATCTTTTATTCTGAAATTGTAACACTTTTATGACGGTTGAGATGAATGTTAAAATAGTAAATCACCTTTTCTTGTGCAGTTGAAATGGTTTATGATGGTGACAATTTGACCCTAGAACAAAATAAGTACATTTTAAATATTGGGTCAGACCCCCACGGGGCCAGGAGGCTGGCGGGGGGCGCATGATGTGTATGTGTGTGTTTTTGTATTTCTACCCTTCTTGAGACAACAATGAAAAGTACCTTCCATATGAGGAGGTGTGAACAAGTGATGACATAAATCATGGTCCCAATACGGAAAACCATTGCATCTAATAGAGAATGTCTCATTTGCACCCCTGGTGGTGAAATCTATCAAAATTAGGGTGGTCCCAAAAAGGAGGGATTTTTCAAATTGACTGTGTGTCAATATATGAAATAACAAGTGTGTGTGTAAAAATTTGAAGTGCTCCCCCTCTGGTCAAAATATGAAATAACAAGTGTGTGTGTGTGTGTGTGTAAAAGATTTGAAGGGCTCCCCCTCTGGTCAACATATGAAATAACAAGTGTGTGTGTGTGTGTGTGTGTGTGTGTGTGTGTGTGTGTGTGTGTGTGTGTGTGTGTGTGTGTGTGTGTGTGTGTGTGTGTGTGTGTGTGTGTAAAAATTTGAAGTGCTCCCCCTCTGGTCAACATATTAAATAACAAGTGTGTGTGTGTACAAATTTGAAGTGCTCCCCCTATAGTCAACATATGAAATAACAAGTGTGTGTGTAAAACATTTTAAGTGCTCCCCCTCTGGTCAACATATGTAATAACAAGTGTGTGTAAGAAATTGAAATGCGCCCCCTTTGGCCAAAATTTATTAAAAATAAATAAATAAATATGTATATAGAGACATACTGTAATAACTTGGAGTAAATAATGAAGATTAAAACCAATTACAAACAAAAAATGAACTAAAAGCAGTCTTTTTCTCGCATTGTGTCGACTTCTTTGAAGTGCTTCCCCTCTGGTCAACATATGTAATGGCAAGTGTGTGTAAGAAATTGAAATGCGCCCCCTTTGGCCAAAATGTATTTAAAAAAATAAAATAAATATGTATATAGAGACTAGAGATGCGCGGTTTGCGGGCACAACCGCGGAGTCCGCGGATTATCCGCGGATCGGGCGGATGAAATTGAAAAAAATTTGATTTTATCCGCGGGTCGGGTCGGGTCGGGTGGTTCAAATTATTAAAAAAAATTAGATTTTAAATAGATTCAGGCGGGTGGCAGTTAAACCAATTCGGAAATATATATACATAGTTAAATGTTGTTACCCACATACGAAAAACGAGCAGGCACCTGCAGCATATGCCACAACAGAAGAAAAAAAAAGAAAAGAGATGGACACTTTTACGGAGCGGAGAAGGGACGCCTCGCCGGGGTCCGGGACCGAGGCCCCTTCCCCCGAGAGGGCCCCACCGGGAGCCGTAGCTGAGGCGATCCGCGAGAAGGGCCCGACGCACGTCCAGGGTCACCACCGCGCCCACCGCACCGACACCCCGCCTCGTCCGCCTTCGCCGCGGCCGGCGTCACGCGCAGCAGGTAAGCAGCTTACCTGCCCGCCACCCCCGCGGCCGGGGGCTCGTAACAGGGGTCACTCCGCGCGCTCCGCCCGCGCAGCTTACCTGCCCGCCACCCCTGTTGCCGGGGGCGCGTAACTGGGGTCACTCCGCGCGCAGTGCGCTCACGAAAGGGGTGGGGCTCACCCTGGTTGATATAGACAGCAGGACGGTGGCCATGGAAGTTGGAACCCGCTAAGGAGTGTGTAACAACCCACCTGCCGAATCAACTAGCCCTGAAAATGGATGGCGCTGGAGCGTCGGGCCCATATACCCGGCCGTCGCCGGCAGTGAGACGCGCTTGGAGGTGCGCTCAGCGCGGCTCCCATATGATTGCGCACTGGTGTGCGTCTGGGTCGTGACAGCGTGGCACGCGAATGTCTGTGCTGCATTGGATCAGTCTCCTTTCTTTAACAGGCAAAAGCTTTATAACCTCACTAATGCCTTGCATCGTCTATATTAGATATATAACAACGGGCGGGTGCGGGCGGATGCGGTTCTGATCAAATGTTAGATCGGGTGGATTGCGGATGGTTGACGACTTTCTGATGCGGTTGCGGATGAAATAATTGCCTATCCGCGCATCTCTAATAGAGACATACTGTAATAGCTTGAAGAAAATAATGAAGATTAAAAACCAATTACAAACAAAAAATTTACTAAAAGCAGTCTTTTTTTCTCGCAATGTGTCGACTTCTTTCTTATTAAATTGGGAACAATTTTTCATATTTTTTTTGTTTCTGTAATATTGCAAAATGTTCTCGTAAAATTATTACTTTGTGTAAAATTATTACTTTTTTATGCAAAATGGTGACATTTGTCATACAAAATTCAGACTTTTATCACAATATTGCCATTTTTTTGTTCTTGTGAAATAGTGACATTTTTTGAGTAAAATTATGATTTTTGTCCTAATTTTGCCAAGTAAAATTCTGATTATTATTAGAATATTGACAACATTTTAAAGTTTTCTTATACAATAGTGACTTTTGTGGAGTAGAATTACGACTCTTTTCATAAAATCGCCAAAATGTTAAGCTTTTCTTGTAAAATTGCGACTGTTATTGAGTAAAATTCCAACTTTTATCATAATGTTGCACAAATGTTCTGTTTTCCTTGTAAACTTTTGACCTGCGGTGAGTAAAATTACGACTTTTATTATAATGCTGCCGAAAAAGTTTTTCTTGTGAAATTGTGACCTTTTTCATGTGACATCCCAACTAATTTTTCACAACAAGTTTTTTTATATTTGAATAGTATGTACTGTATATATTATTAATGTTGTAAATACAAATCTTTATATATGTAGAAAGGGTGGGCCTAAAGAGGTAGGCCTTTTTCGGAGTTCTCAAGAAGGTACGAAATACAAGTGTGTGTGTGTGTGTGTGTGTGTGTGTGTGTGTGTGCGTGTGTGTGTGTGTGTGTCTGGAAGGGACCGGGGGGTTAACTAAAAGTTAGTGTTCCAGTGTGCTCTTACTGTATTACATCACATTTACAGCGATTACGCACACACATTAGTCTTGTCAGCGGTCAGTGAAATTGCTCCAGAGTGTCGTCTTGGCATCTAAAGTGCATCATGAGAAAGCGTGTTGATCATTAGTGTGGTGACTAAGCCCGGGGAATAGTTGTGAAGTGATGAAGTTAGGCGTTGGCTGTCTACAACTTGCATGTTTGTTTTCATGGATGACTTTTCTTTGGCTGGCTTGGACGTCAAACAGTGGTGCCCCCGAACCGCCGAATCCTTCCCATGTCTTCCTGACTGAGAGGAATGAAACAACAGCTGGGGCCAATCGCCGTGGCCCACCTGTCAAAGCCCCTTACTGTCTCCGTGCAGGCAGGCTGATGTCGTGACCTTACCGACGGTTAGCCGTGCAATGTTTTTTGACTGCAGCATTCAGTTCATTCGCTATTGTGCCACTGAGCAAGGCATATACCGTATTTTTCAGACCATAGGTCGCACCGGATTAAAAGGCGCATTGCCGATGAATGGTCTATTTTGGATCTTTTTTCATACAAATGGCGCACCGGATTATAAGGCGCATTAAAGGCGTCATATTTTTTTATTTTTTTCTAAATGTAAAAGACTTCCTTGTGGTCTACATAACATGTAATGGTGGTTCTTTGGTCAAAATGTTGCATAGATGATGTTTTACAGATCATCTTCAAGTCGCTTTTGTGGGCGGTCTTATTTACGTGGCTCACCTTCGACTAACTGTTTTAATGACATTCAGACTTTACTTCAATCAATAACGTAGCAGCATCTCCTCATCCGTCGGAAATGTGTCCCGTGAAAAACCATCCGACCGAAACTCTCTAATATGTGAAGTTCCTTGGGTGAATAATGTAAACTCACTACACCGGTATGTTTTAGCGCTTTCATGGCGAGTTTACTGACAGATGTAAGTAAGAACTTTACACTACTTTTATATTAGAAATGGCAACAGCGGAGGATGAATGTCCCATAACGAGAAAAAAAAGAAGCTTATCGACTACAGTGTCGGCACGGACTACAAAGGCGGACACGTGCAAATTTTCAGGACTTATGCAGATCCCAAATACAGATCAGCAGGTACCAGAAGGTAAGAAAAGTTGCTTTTGCATAATATTGTGAAATAAAACGCCAGATAATATGTCTTACCTTATCAACACACCATAATAATACTTCAGTCATATTGCAGTCTACACATCTCTTATGTGTGACTGCCATCTACTGGTCACACTTATCATTACACTATGTACCAAATAAAATAGCTTCGACGTCGGTAAGCAAAACCAGAATTATTCCGTTTGTTGGGCGCACCGGGTTATAAGGCGCACTGTCGAGTTTTGACAAAAAAAAAGGATATATATATATATATATTACATACACAGCCCAGCCCCCAGCCAAATCTCAATATCAGGAGTCCCCAAACTTTTAGACTTGGGGGGGTTAAAAAAATTTGGCCGGGGGCCGGGCTGTGTATTTATTTATTTATATATATGTATATATATATATATGAGCGCAATGAGGTCATGTTATCGATGGGAAACTGCATTTTTAGACAATATGATTTGCCTGAGTGACTCAGAGAAACGGAGTGTAACAAGTGGTAGAAAATGAATTAGAAAGGACAGATTTTAAAAACCTAATAGTTAAAAAAAAGTTTCAAAATCTTTTTTTTTTTTTTTTTTTTTTGGAATCTGTTGGGCCCGCGGGCCGTAGTTTGGGGACCCCTGCTCTATATTGAAAGTGGATTTTACTGTAAAAGAAAATGTTACTGTCAAATTTTTACATGAACAGTTGGATTACTTGCTTTGAATTCATAAGTCAAGCAGATGTTTGAGAGTTTATATTTATTTGAACAATAACATTGTTTTGAAATGCATGATGATATAATATATTGTTTTATTATTAGAGATGATTAAAGTGTAAAATATATGTAATTGTACGCTGTACATTTATTTTTTTTAATACATTTATTAAGAAAAGATAAGGTACTTTATTTAAACATATTATTTATACGCTTTGTGTGGCCCCCGGGCCTTGACTTTGACACCTGTGCACTAATGGATACTTGGAGGTTGTAATGCTCATCCCTGCATAGAGCTCACATGCCATCAACATGTACAGTAAAGTCTTTCTGGCACAATCTCTTCTGCGGCTCGCTAATCGTAACCACGCACACAAGCCCGTCTGGTCTTCTGGAACCGTCGAGTCTTCTGCAGAGGCAAGATTCCAATGTTTTGGCAGCGCTTCCTCCCCTTCATCGTTCTCCCCGCGCATCGGCATGCATTAAACGCGACGGAATAAACGCCGCCCGCGCCTGCAATTTGCCGTGGTTATTTTCTGACAAGCTGCAGACCTCTTTGGTTAGCCCAGGGTCAGACGTTTACTAGGGTCAGCAATTTAATCACCGCTGAAAACAGAGAGAAAACATCAAAGTGTAATTGAACCGGTTGTAAAGCAACAAGGCAAGCTCTCCGTTTTTATGGAATAGACGGGGAGGGTCAAGTGAAGCCAAATAAAAGAAACACTATAAATTAGTAACCCAGGGAAGGGTTAATGACCACGCACTAACGAGAGAAGGGAAGGGAATGCTTTTAAACGGAGTGTTCCGGGATGTTCTCTCAAAAGCACTCACACATTTTATTATATTTAACTTCATCAGGAACAAATCGGGTCATGATTTTTGTTAAGATCAATATTTGTCGACAAAACTCAAAACCAGTGAAGTTGGCACGTTGTGTAAATGGTAAATAAAAACAATACAATGATCTGCAAATCCTTTTCAACTTATATTCAATTGAATACTCTAAAAAACAAGATATTTAATGTTCGAACTGAGAAACTTGTTTTTTTTTTGCAAATAATCATTAACTTAAAATTCAATGGCAGCAACACATTGCAAAAAAGGGGCGTTTTTACCACTGTGTTACATGGCCTTTCCTTTTAACAACACTCAGTAAACGTTTGGGAACTGAGGAGACACATTTTTGAAGATTTTCAGGTGGAATTCTTTCCCATTCTTGCTTGATGTACAGCTTAAGTTGTTCAACAGTCCGGGGGTCTCCGTTGTGGTATTTTACGCTTCATAATGTGCCACACATTTTCAATGGGAGACAGGTCTGGACTACAGGCAGACCAGTCTAGTACCTGCACTATTTTACTATGAAGCCACTCTGTTGTAACACCTGGCTCTGCATTGTCTTGCTGAAATAAGCAGGGGCGTCCATGATAACGTTGCTTGGATGGCCACATATGTTGCTCCAAAATCTGTATGTACCTTTCAGCATTAATGGTGCCTTCACAGATGTGTAAGTTACCCATGCCTTGGGCACTAATACACCCCCATACATCACAGATGCTGGCTTTTCAACTTTGCGCCTTTTCCTCTTTGGTCCGGAGGACACGACATCCACAGTTAAAAAAAAAAAAATTAAATGTGGACTCGTCAGACAACAGAACACTTTTACACTTTGCGTCAGTCCATCTTAGATGAGCTCGAGCCCAGCAAAGTCAGCGGCGTTTCTGGGTGTTGTTGATAAATGGCTTTGGCTTTGCATAGTAGAGTTTTAACTTGCACTTACAGATGTAGCGACAAACTGTAGTTACTGACAGTGGTTTTCTGAAGTGTTCCTGAGCCCATGTGGTGATATCCTTTACACACTGATGTCGCTTTTTGATGCAGTACCGCCTGAGGGATCGAAGGTCTGTAATATCATCGCTTACGTGCGGTGATTTCTCCAGATTCTCTAACCTTTTGATGATATTACAGACCATAGATGGTGAAATCCCTAAATTCCTTGCAATAGCTGGTTGAGAAATGTTGTTCTTAAACAATTTGCTCACGCATTTGTTGACAAAGTGGTGACCCTCGCCCCATCCTTATTTGTGAATGACTGAGCATTTCATGGAAGCTGCTTTTATACCCAATCATGGCACCCACCTGTTCCCAATTAGCCTGTTCACCTGTGGGGTGTTCCTAATAAGTGTTTGATGAGCATTCCTCAACTTTCTCACTCTTTTTTGCCACTTGTGCCAGCTTTTTTGAAACGTGTTGCAGGCATCAAATTCCAAATGAGCTAATATTTGCAAAAAATAACAAAGTATACCAGTTGGAACGTTAAGTATCTTGTCTTTGCAGTCGATTCAATTGAATATAAGTTGAAAAGGATTTGCAAATCATTGTATTTTGTTTTTATTTACCATTTACACAACATGCCAACTTCACTGATTTTGGGTTTTGTATATTTCAATCTGTATCGTGCTGGATGGTACTTTTTGACTTTTTCAAAGTAGGTCATTATTATCGTATTCAAGAATATTTTTGAATATATTTCAGTTCCATGTTAAAACTTGAATTCACATGATTTTTCTTCGATAAAAGATGCAACCCATCATGTGGGTCTACCATCCGAGAGTCAAGTCAACATCCACTTTATGTCTTACAGTAGGGAATGGATTTATATGGCTCCATTCCTGGGTGGATCTCGCATGAGAGGAAGAGGGGGAATTAATCATTGTGTGAATGCTCCAAAGAATTCACACATATGGTTTTCTACACCAAAATTAATATATTTATTAAACTTCTTCTTCCTGCGATGAGGTGGCGACTTGTCCAGGGTGTACCCCGCCTTCCGCCCGATTGTAGCTGAGATAGGCTCCAGCGCCCCCCGCGACCCCGAAGGGAATAAGCGGTAGAAAATGGATGGATTGAACTTCTTCTTCTTCTCCAGATGTTGCCGCGCTCTACCGTCCACATTATTCACCTGATTCAAACTGTTCCAACTTCAGACTGTTCAGCCGATTTGGGAATCGCGAGCTTTCCCTTGACAAATTTCAAAAATGCCCAGAATTCCAGGTTTTCCGTGACATTTTTCCCATTGAAAATGAATTGGCCATTTTTCAAACTTTTACCATTTCCACATTTTTCAACCGATTCAAACCATTCCACCTTCAAGACATTCCACCATCCTGGAAATTGACACAACTTTTTTTCCAAGTTCCAAAAAATTCCAGGATTTTCCAGAATTCTTGGTTTTCCAAAGCACTATTTCCACCCTTTTTTCTGGCGATTACTCCTTCCACATTTTTCAACCCTCTCCAACCGTTACACCGTCCAAACATTCCTCTTAATCAGGACAAAAAAAGAAGTTGTTTTTTGAACTGGAGAAATTCTCAGTTTGTTGAAATTCCTGGAATTCCGTAATACCATTTCTCAATTCAAAATGTTACTACTACAACATTTCTCGACCAGTTTGAAAAGTTCCAACACCAACCTATTCAACTGATTCAGACCATTCAAGTTTTTTTTTACAATTTTCAAAATATTCCCACTTTTCCCAAAAATCCCAAGTTTTTTGGAAATTCCCATTGAAATTAATGGGACATTCTTCAAAGTTTCTGATCCACAGCAAGTTCTTCTTCTATCTGTTCACGTTCGGCACCGAGCTGGGCAACGAAATGTTCTTCATTTTCTTTTTTCAGACCATTCAAGTTTTTTTTTTACCATTTTCAAAATATTCCCACTTTTCCCGAAATTCCCAAGTTTTTTGAAAATTCCCATTGAAATTATTGGAACATTCTTCAAAGTTCCACAATTACCCCATTTTCCATCTGATTCAAACTGTTCCAACTTCAAAAATATTCAGCCTGTTTGGAAAATGGTGTGCTCTACTTCAACAATTCTAAAAAAAAAAATTCCAGGATTTCAGTTCAACTTAAGCATCGGAGGATTGCCTCATCGAGTTTTACAATGCAGTCTGCTGAAAATGATGCAAAGCGCCACTCTACGGTGTGGTCAAAGTTGCAATTGCCACAAAACACACTTTTAAGATATTCAACGCTGGTGGCTAAAGTGGAAAATCTACTCAGTGGCATAGATCGGTAGGTCGTGAGTTCAAACCCCGGCCGAGTCATACCAAAGACTATAAAAATGAGACCCATTACCTCCCTGCTTGGCACTCAGCATCAAGGGTTGGAATTGGGGGTTAAAGTGGAAAATCTACTCAGTAGCAAAAATCAGTAGGTCGTGAGTTCAAACCCCGGCCGAGTCATACCAAAGACTATAAAAATGGGACCCATTACATCCCTGCTTGGCACTCAGCATCAAGGGTTGGAATTGGGGGTTAAATCACCAAAAATGATTCCCTGGCGCGGCCACCGCTGCTGCTCACTGCTCCGCTCACCTCCCAGGGGGTGATCAAGGGTGATGGGTCAAATGCAGAGAATAATTTCGCCACACCTAGTGTGTGTGTGGCAATCATTGGTACTTTAACTTTAACTTTAATGCAACTCCCCAATTCGTCACTTTCCATGTGTCAGGTAAACCGCTACCAAAGGGGCCATACGCATATCATTCCTGCTGTACATTACATCATGTGTTGTCAAAGAGGTTTTGTAATGTAATCTGTGATATTTCTACCTAAATAAATGCTAGTACATCAATTGAGGAGTAGAGGGGGCATTTTTTTGGCAAATTGAAATAAAATGTACATTATTTTATATCATGTTCTGCCTGGTAGAGTTCAATGACACATTTTTTTAACTGTTCATTGTTTCCTATGGGAAAAATAACTTCAGAATTTAAGCCAATTATAGATTAAAAGGGGACCTATGATGAATTTAGTCTTTTCTGACTCAATGTTGGATACTTGTGTTCAACAATGCCAAAGCGTAAAATCATAAGGTTCATGCATTTTGGCGTGAGCTCGCACGCAGTTTTGGATGCCTCCGCTCGTGGGGTTTTCCAGTCTGGCTACGTTGTGACGACACCACAAAGTGGAAGCACACATTTAGCCAGGAGTAAAGCTCTCGGCTCTCTGATTCAGGCATTGAGAAGAAAGAAAAAATGTCGGGTAAAGTATTATTTTCATATAAATGCAGCATGCGCATGCAGTGACATGAATGCTTTTTTTAATGCAGAGTGTGAATCGATCGGAGAGTGTGCAAGTGTACCTAATGAAGTGACCAAGTGCATCTGTACAATGTTTATGACGTTTATCTTTGGCCGTGTCTGGGGGGAAAAATAGCGACGACAACTTCAAGATATATATTCAGACCATGTACTTTTTGAACAAATACATTATGATTAGAGATGTCCGATAATGGCTTTTTTGCAGATATCCGATATTGTCCAACTCTTAATTACCGATGCCGATATCAACCGATACCGATATATACAGTCATGGAATTAACACATTATTATGCCTAATTTTGTTGTGATGCCCCGCTGGATGCATTAAACAATGTAACAATGTGGAGGGCATTGGAGGAGCATACTTGGTCAACAGCCATACAGGTCACACTGAGGGTGGCCGTATAAACAACTTTACCACTGTTACAAATATGCGCCACACTGCGAACACAACAGAACAAATACCCAGAACCCCTTGCAGCACTAACTCTTCCGGGACGCTACAATATATACCCCGCTAACCCCCCACCCCCACCTCAACCTCATCATGCTCTCTCGGGGAGAGCATGTCCCAAATTCCAAGCTGCTGTTTTGAGGGATGTTAAAAAAAAGAATGCACTGTGACTTCAATAATGAATATGGCAGTGCCATCTTGGCATTTTTTTTCCATACCTTGAGTTGATTTATTTTGGAAAACCTTGTTTTATTTTTATTTTTTATTTAGCCTTTATTTAACCAGGTAAAAATCCCATTGAGATCAAGGATCTCTTTTCCAAGGGAGACCTGGCCAAGAGGGCAGCAGCAAGGTTACATTAAAAAACAGTAAACAACACATAAAACATCACATTTACAACATTAAAACTTCCTCGCATGACACATGTGCATACAGACAAGGTAGACTGCAATCCTTCCACATAAGCTTTAAACATACCAGTGACGTGCGGTGAGGTTGATGGCTGGTGAGGCACTGACTTCATCACAGTCAGATTTACAAACATATGAACCCTAAAGAGTATCTTATTCACCATTTGATTGGCAGCAGTTAAGCTCATACCAGCATTCTTCCCTGCTTGGCACTCAGCATCAAGGGTTGGAATTGGGGGTTATTAAAGCACCAAAAATTATTCCCGGGCGCGGCGCCGCTGCTGCCCACTGCTTCCCTCACCTCCCAGGGGGTGATCAAGGGGATGGGTCAAATGCAGAGGACAAATTTCATTACACCTAGTGTGTGTGTGACAATCATTGGTACTTTAACTTAACTTTAACTTTACACATACAAACTGTAGCACACAAAAAAGCACATTTAATTAAAAAAAACGTTATTATGGTCTTACCTTTACTTATAAAATAAGTTCATGAGCCGCTGTTGTGCTGGATTAATGCACCCCCTGACGAGAGCGATTTTAAATAAAAAATAATCTAAAACGGGTGAAGTTAAATGGAAAATAACTTTATAGTATAATCACTGGATACATAGAACAATTTAATAAAAAAAAATTTCCATGATGGCAGGTGAGGCCCTGCCTCACCTGCCTCTAGTGACTGCACGTCACTGAAACATACATGATATATATATATATATATATATATATAATATAATATATAATGTATGTATACGTTAGGTGAGGAAAAAACTCAACAGGCTATATCATCCTTACAAGCCTGTTCCACAGGTTTCCCTTTTATTCTATTCTCAAATCCCCTGACGAGCAGGGAAACCTGCGAAACAGGCTTGTAGGGATGATCAGAATCAGAAATACTTTATTAATCCCGAGGGGAAATTTTCATTTTCAGCACAATCCCATTCAAGATCAGACAAACATTACAGAGTGACAGAACAGGATCAAACATTACAGGGTGACAGAACAGGATCGCTGACGGGTCTGCCAACTTCCGGCGCCCCTTACAAAAAAGGGTATTGCCTGTTGTATTTTTTCCTGACCTAACGTGTATATATATATCTATATATGTATATACTTACATCATGTATATAAAACCCTAATGTTTTTTTAGGTTCTCTATAGGCAGAATTGAACGGTCTATAGACTCCATTGTAAGCAGAATTTTAATAACATTTATTTAATATTTAGAATGCTTTAATAAAATCCATCTGTCATGTATTTCATATTGATTGTGAACGATAGGCAAAATCCCCCCCCCCCCCAAAAAAAAAGTGCAGTTCCCCTTCCCTTTCAAGGTTAATATGAGCGATTCGCTCTCCTTCATGGGGCAGGATTGTTTCCTCCCAGACGTTCCTGAGGAGAGATCTATGGCAGCAGCACACATCGGAATGCTGATATTCCATGGGAAAGCTGGCATCTTTCTGTTCAGGATCAGCGTCAAACTGACACAATCATTGCCTCGCTCACGGCTGAAGACTTTAGGCCGTGGCTGTCACTGACTCGTATGCAAGAGAGACTGAAATAGTTGAGGATTATTTTCGGAAGGCGGTTAATAATATACGAGTAAAAAGTCACTCACAATTATTATAGATTTTGGTATAAAATGGGGCATTTGTCAGTCCCTCCAAGATTATAGTTTGATTATCGCGGTCTAAAATGCTTGAATTTGTCGCAGCTTATTTACAAAGTTGCAAAAAATTGTTGCAGGCTTTTATTTTTCCAAACAAAATGCATCAGTTTGTGATTTTATGATTTTGTGATCAATATTTGAAGTGTTTTTTAATAAATCGTAACAACAAAAAACATCGAATTTTAAACAAATCTAACAGTTATGCTTTGTTTGCACTATTAATGCACATTTTTTGTCATGAAATGAATGAATGCATAAACAGCTGGGATTATTACTCAGTAAAAACAAAATACTAGTAATCTATTTAATTACTATTATGCACGTTACTACGCAGTTGGCGGGACGTTTGATGTAATGTGGCAGTCCACTTTTGATTTGGTTGTATGTCAACATGACACGATCTCATACACAGCAAGATCAATGCAGGAAATATGGTTTTACCATTAAAAGCAACAACCAGCACCACAATAATATAAACTTGATTCCAAATTGAAGGAGGCAAACATGCACTATGTGCACACATACACACGCACTACTACTACTACTACTACTACTACGAAGGAATAATGAACAACAAATCAATGATTTTAAGTGACAACCTTGCCATCCTACTGCACCTCGTTTGTGGACAAGGAGACTACAGCCATTGAAGCACTTTCAATCTCTTTAATAACTAGCGCTGACGCAAACCAGTGAGAACATTCAACGGAGCTGCCCACACAGCCAGGAAATTACTGTTGCTAAGCTAAACACACACACACGCTCTGCTCTCATGAAACGTCTCTCAACTGCATATGCCAGATATATGAAGTCTGAAGTAACGCAATAATTACTTTCACTAGTAATTAATTATATTCCTCAAAGAGTCATTTGATTAGTAATAGTTATTTTTTGGAAAAGTATCGAGTAACTATAATTAATAATTTTTTGAAGTAATTTCCTGCACACAGTTGATTAGTGAAATCAAGTACCTATTTTGACACTGCACTGCACTGTGTGTGTGTGTGTGTGTGTGTGTGCGTGTGTGCGTGTGTGCGTGTGTGCGTGTGTGCGTGTGTGCGTGTGTGCGTGCGTGCGTGCGTGCGTGCGTGCGTGCGTGCGTGCGTGCGTGCGTGCGTGCGTGCGTGCGCATTAATGAAGGAACAATAAAAGAAGGGCATGCTCTTCTGTAAATATTTGCTTTGCCCACGAAGTCTATTATTATAATCCATCCATCCATTTTCTACCGCTTGTTCCTTTCGGGGTGGCGGGGGTTCTGGAGCCTATCTCAGCTGCATTCGGGCGGAAGGCGGGGTACACCCTGGACAAGTCGCCACCTCATCGCAGAGCCAACACAGATAGACAGACAACATTCACACACTAGGGCCAATTTAGTGTTGCCAATCAACCTATCCCCAGGTGCATGTCTTTGGAGGTGGGAGGAAGCCGGAGTACCCGGAGGGAACTCACACAGTCCCGGGGAGAACATGCAAACTCCACACAGAAAGACCCTGAGCCCAGGGATCGAATCCAGGACCTTCGTATTTACAGGTCCAAAAAACTAAATCCATCATAGGTTTTATTTAAGCAAATGTTACAATAGGCTTGAACCATTTGCACACATGGCTTTGGTCTATGATAAAATAAATAATTAGATATATAAAAGAGGAAGGAAATAATTCAGAGTAAAGTTGTTTGATTATGTGCTGTTTTATGTGTTTTTTTAAGTGTACAGGAGTGGAGTACATGGCTTCAGGTCACACTTGTTAAAGCTTTAATGCTGTCGTTTGTCCGTCCACCAATAATTACTACAAGTAAGACAAACACTTTATACTTGTGGTTATCATAAGGATAGGGTACTTCAAAACACAAACAGTACAGTATATGTACTTCATTATCAAATATGTAACGCTCTTGAATGAATACATCCAACCACTTGACATTATATTTATTATGTGCATGAACAAAGATCAGTTAATATTGTCTGTAGCTTCTAAATCAGTGGTTCTTAACCTTGTTGGAGGTAGCGAACCCCACCAGTTTCATATGCGCATTCACCGAACCCTTCTTTAGTGAAAAATAAAATGTTTTTTTTTTTTAATTCAAGACAAAGTTATGTTTTTGGTAACACTTTAGTATGGGGAACATATTCTAAGTAACAAAGACTTAATTTAGAGTTATTTGAACACTAGGGGAACATATTCTAAGTAACAAAGACTTAATTTAGAGTTATTTGGACACTAGGGGAACATATTCTAAGTAACAAAGACTTAATTTAGAGTTATTTGGACACTAGGGGAACATGTTCTAAGTAACAAAGACTTAATTTAGAGTTATTTGGACACTAGGGGAACATATTCTAAGTAAAAAATACTTAATTTAGAGTTATTTGAACACTAGGGGAACATATTCTAAGTAACAAAGACTTAATTTAAAGTTATTTGGACACTAGGGGAACATATTCTAAGTAACAAAGACTTAATTTAGAGTTATTTGGACACTAGGGGAACATGTTCTAAGTAACAAAGACTTAATTTAGAGTTATTTGGACACTAGGGGAACATATTCTAAGTAAAAAAGACTTAATTTAGAGTTATTTGGACACTAGGGGAACATGTTCTAAGTAACAAAGACTTAATTTAGAGTTATTTGGACACTAGGGGAACATATTCTAAGTAACAAAGACTTAATTTAGAGTTATTTGGACACTAGGGGAACATATTCTAAGTAAAAAAGACTTAATTTAGAGTTATTTGGACACTAGGGGAACATATTCTAAGTAACAAAGACTTAATTTAGAGTTATTTGGACACTAGGGGA
Source organism: Nerophis lumbriciformis (assembly GCF_033978685.3). Lineage (NCBI taxonomy): Eukaryota > Metazoa > Chordata > Actinopteri > Syngnathiformes > Syngnathidae > Nerophis > Nerophis lumbriciformis. Next base: position 9,143,278 of record NC_084557.2, on the reverse strand, counting down.
ACATATTCTAAGTAAAAAAGACTTAACTTAGAGTTATTTGGACACTAGGGGAACATATTCTAAGTAACAAAGACTTAATTTAGAGTTATTTGGACACTAGGGGAACATATTCTAAGTAAAAAAGACTTAATTTAGAGTTATTTGGACACTAGGGGAACATATTCTAAGTAACAAAGACTTAATTTAGAGTTATTTGGACACTAGGGGAACATATTCTAAGTAAAAAAGACTTAATTTAGAGTTATTTGAACACTAGGGGAACATATTCTAAGTAATAAAGACTTAATTTAGAGATATTTGGTTAGAGTTAGGTTCAGGGTTAGAGGGTTAGAGTTATAATAAGGCCATGCCGAATAAGGCATTAATAAGTACTTAATAATGACTAGTTAAGAGCCAATATGTTACTAATTTGCATGTTAATAAGCAACTAATTAATGGTGAATATTTTCCCCATACTAAAGTGTTACCATGTTTTTTTACTGGTGCACAAAATGAACCGTGCATGAACATCACCTTGTTCAAACAACAAAACCAACACAGTGCATAAACTCACAACAAATTACACACCTGCAAATCAGTCAACTGTTGCCGTAGCCGTAATACGTCGATAGGGAGAAGTTTGTATTTACACGATGAGTCGGGTGTGTTTTGACCTCCGCCGAACCCCTGAGGCCAACTCACCGAACCCCTAGGGTTCCATCGAACCCAGGTTAAGAACCACTGTTCTAAACAAAGAGATTTTAGCACATCAACACTGGATCTACAACAGTCCTTTACAATCCCATTAGTACCATAGAAATGGCCAAAAGTATAATTTTCCGGACACGATAAAGGCTTAAATAATGTCAAACACATATCTTTACAATTACCACAGCTGTAAGTGATTGTCCTACATGTAGTTAGTAATCAGTTGTGGACAGAAGAAGCACAAAAGCAGTATGGCGGCAGGAATGCATTTTTGACACAGGATCAGTTTTTGGCGCAACACTGAAAGCAGCAAGTAATAGATTTGACTTACAATTGTGTCGATTATACAATCTGCTGATGGCATCATAGCAGTAACAGTGAAATGTGTCCTGTTCAATATCTCCCTGCTGTGCAAATATTACATGTTAAGGCCACACATACTGGTTTTGGTAGTTAAAGTACCAATGATTGTCACACACACACACACTAGGTGTGGTGAAATTTGTCCTCTGCATTTGATCCATCCCCTTGTTCACCCCCTGGGAGGTGAGGGGAGCAGTGGGCAGCAGCGGTGGCCGCGCCCGGGAATCATTTTTGGTGATTTAACCCCCAATTCCAACCCTTGATGCTGAGTGCCAAGCAGGGAGGTAATGGCTCCCATTTTTATAGTCTTTGGTATGACTCGGCCGGGGTTTCAACTCACGACCTACCCATCTCAGGGCGGACACTCTAACCACTAGGCCACTGAGTAGGTCACTTCCTTATCTCGCAAAGAAAAGCATCGGATTGGCTCTCGTTCATGTCTAACCCCCGCCCCTCTTTCAATGCTGCCATTTAAAAACTGCGATTAGATATATTCCGAATTTGTCACATCCATCGACAAAAGACGAAATTAAATATGATTGGATTTCGTTTCTGTCAACTTCATTGTCTCGTATTTATACTTTTACTAACATGTCACTTACCGTATTTTTCGGAGTATAAGTCGCTCCGGAGTATAAGTCGCACCGGACGAAAATGCATAATAAAGAAGGAAAAAAACATATATAAGTCGCACTGGAGTATAAGTCGCATTTTTGGGGGAAATGTATTTGATAAAAGCCAACACCAAGAATAGACATTTGAAAGGCAATTTAAAATAAATAAAGAATAGTGAACAACAGGCTGAATAAGTGTACGTTATATGAGGCATAAATAACCAACTGAGAACGTGCCTGGTATGTTAACGTAACATACCAGGTCATAATGGTAAGAGTCATTCAAATAACTATAACATATAGAACATGCTATACGTTTACCAAACAATCTGTCACTTCTAATCGCTAAATCCCATGAAATCTTATACGTCTAGTCCAGGGGTGCTCACACTTTTTCTGCAGGCGAGCTACTTTTCAATTGATCAAGTCGTGGGGATCTACCTCATTCATATATATAATTTATATTTACTTATTTATGAAATATATGTTTTTGTTAATAAGTTAAAGGTGTTTAATGATAATGCAAGCATGTTTAACACATATAGTTAATATTGTTAATAAATTAAAGGTGTTTAATGATAATGCAATCATGTTTAACACATAGTTAATATTGTTGATAAATTAAAGGTGTTTAATGATAATACAAGAATGTTTAATACATATAGTTAATATTGTTAATAAATTAAAGGTGTTTAATGATAATACAAGTATGTTTAATACATATAGTTAATATTGTTAACAAGTTAAAGGTGTTTAATGATAATACAAGCATGTATAATACATATAGTTAATATTATTAATAAGTTAAAGGTGTTTAAAGATAATACAATCATGTTTAACACATATAGTTAATATTGTTAACAAGTTAAAGGTGTTTAATGATAATACAAGCATGTTTAACACATATTGTTAATATTGTTAATAAGTTAAAGGTGTTTAAAGATAATACAAGCATGTTTAACACATATAGTTAATATTGTTAACAAGTTAAGGTGTTTAAAGATAATACAGGCACGTTTAACACATATAGATTCCTTTCTTTCATGAAGACAAGAATATAAGTTGGTGTATTACCTGATTCTGATGACTTGCATTGATTGGAATCAGACAGTGGTGCTAAAAACGTCCGCATTTTCGAATGGAGGAGAAAAAAGTCCTCCTTTCTGTCCAATACCACATGAAAGTGGTTGGTTTTTGGCATCTTATTTGTCCAGCTTCCGTACTCCTTTGTATACACTTTACAAGAAATACATTGTCGGCAAACTCCGTAGCTTGCTAGCTTGTGCACGCCAGCTTTCTGAGACTCTTGTTTTGTTAGCGCAACTGTGCAGTCGGTCTTTGGAGTTTTGACAACAGGTACGGCGCCAGAGTCTGTTGAAATAAAGTGTTTCTCGCCTTCCAGTCGGTCATTTTAATGAGCTGGCAGCAGCCAGCGTCATCTCAGAAGACCCTCGGGTGCCGTGAATGTCAATCAAGTGACGAAAGTGACGTCATAGTGAAGATTTATGATCGCTCATTTTTAGGACTATTTTTTTAATGCCTGGCTGGTGATCGACTGACACACCCTCCGAGATCGACCGGTAGCTCGCGATCGACGTAATGAGCACCCCTGGT